>NC_041390.1:272623785-272665645 GCF_002162155.2 Triticum dicoccoides | reverse complement strand
CGGCTCTCCGGTTTTCTCCAAAATCACTCGAAACACTTCCGGTGTCCGAATATAGCCGTCCAATATATCAATCTTTATGTCTCGACCATTTCGAGACTCCTCGTCATGTCCGTGATCACATCCGGGACTCCAAACTAACTTCGGTACATCAAAACTCATAAACTCATAATATAACTATCATCGAAACCTTAAGCGTGCGGACCCTACGGGTTCGAGAACAATGTAGACATGACCGAGACACATCTCCGGTCAATAACCAATAGCGGAACCTGGATGCTCATATTGGCTCCTACATATTTTATGAAGATCTTTTATCGGTCAGACCGCATAACAACATACGTTGTTCCCTTTGTCATCGGTATGTTACTTGCCCAAGATTCGATCGTCGGTATCTCAAATACCTAGTTCAATCTCGTTACCGGCAAGTCTCTTTACTCGTTTCGTAATACATCATCTTGCAACTAACTTATTAGTTGTAATGCTTGCAAGGCTTATGTGATGTGCATTACCGAGAGGGCCTAGAGATACCTCTCCGACAATCGGAGTGACAAATCCTAATCTCGAAATACGCCAACCCAACATCTACCTTTGGAGACACCTGTAGAGCTCCTTTATAATCACCCAGTTACGTTGTGACATTTGGTAGCACACAAAGTGTTCCTCCGGCAAACGGGAGTTGCATAATCTCATAGTCATAGGAACATGTATAAGTCATGAAGAAAGCAATAGCAACATACTAAACGATCGGGTGCTAAGCTAATGTAATGGGTCATGTCAATCAGATCATTCACCTAATGATGTGATCCCGTTAATCAAATAACAACTCTTTGTTCATGGTTAGGAAACATAACCATCTTTGATTAACGAGCTAGTCTAGTAGAGGCATACTAGTGACACTCTGTTTGTCTATGTATTCACACATGTATTATGCTTCCGGTTAATACAATTCTAGCATGAATAATAAACATTTATCATGATATAAGGAAATAAATAATAACTTTATTATTGCCTCTAGGGCATATTTCCTTCACATTCGTTAGCAAGTCTATCTTCAACCCTAAAGAAAATGACCTCACCAACAAGGCTGATGAAGGCAATGATGACTACGCTCCCACCTATTGCTTCATGGCAAAGGGTGCCAAGGTACTCAAATACACCTCCTCTGAATCAAGTGAGAATGAATCTGATGAAAACCTCAAGCCCAGTTATTCTAAACTTGCTAAGATTGCTGTAAAACAACAAAGGACTTTTGAAAAGGTTCAAAACATGCTAGACAAAAGTGATGATATGTTGGGTGAAGAAATGGATCGCACTAAAGCCTTGACTGAAAATCTTCAGAGACTTCAGACTAGGTTTGACAACCTTCAAGGTCACCATAACACTCTCTTATCTAATCATGAGAAGCTTTCTTATGAATTTCTTCAAAGAAAGCAAGATCATGAGAAGCTAAGAGTGAGTTATGAAGTTAGAATTCTTTGGTTTCATGCGATTCGAAATGAGTTTGTTAACAAGACTTGAGAAGCTAAGAGTGAGTTATGAGGTAACTTAGTGTTATTCGACAATTCTTCGGTTTCATGCGATTCAGAATGAGTTTGTTAACAAGACTTGATCAACCTTGTTAGTGGATTCCTTTTGATGAGCATGAGATGGATGAAGTTAGAAAGCACAACTCTCTGTACCCTCCTTTTACTTTATGTTATTTAGATTAAATAAAGAAAAATAGTATTTTTTGTCTGTTTTCTGAATTATCATTGCAATAAAAAAATACGTCGAAAATTAAAGTTCTCCAAATACCTTGAAAATTTTAGACGATTTTTTGTAGAATATTTAAGAATTATTGGCACTAAGAACACACCTGGGGGCCTCACCACCTGGCCACGAGGGTCCCGGGCGCGCCCCCTGCCTCGTGGACCCACGTGGCCCCTTTCCACTTATTCCTGCAGCCACACACTTCGTCTTCCTCCAGAAAAATCCTCCCATTGCTCAAACCCGTGGTCTAGCTCATCTTGCTGCGATTTTCGATCTCCTTGCTTAAAGCTCCACTCACAAAACTGCTTTGGGGGATTGCCCTTCGGTATGTGACTCCTCCAATGGTCCAATTAGTTTTTGTTCTAGTGCTTTATTTATTGCAAAATTTTGCTACTTAGGTGACCCTTTTCTTGAGCTTGCATGTCAAATATATATGGTCCCAAGTAGTTCTAATGTATGATATAGCCTCTAGGCACTTGTGGGAGTAGTTGCTATCGATTTTGTTGAGATTGGTTCACTTTTATTTTGAATCACTAAAAATTTCAGAAATTTTTCAGAGAAAGAAAATGATGAAGAGATTGTTGAGGGGCTCTTCGAGCCGAAGCTCGAAGGATAAGCAAAGTGAAGAGAATAAGAAGCCCAAATATAACCTCCCTCGCACTACGAAGGTTCGGCCGTACGAATGGCCTTGTGATGAGTTCTTGAGAGCAGCCGGGATTCATGATGACTTTTATTATTTGGCTGAGAATGCATGCCTTGTCGACTTCCTCCGCGACCAGCACGAACAATATCTCCTCCTCACTAATATTTTCGTGCAAAATGTTTACTTTCATGCTAAGAAAGCACCACCTTCGGTGGAATTTCACTTATATGATGAGGTTAAGGAGATGTCACTATATGAGTTTTGTCGGGTCTGTGAGATACCCTTTGCGGGAAGCATAGAGGAACCACATTGTAATGATGTGGAGGGATTTATTGATATGATTGCTGTAGGGGAAACGAGGAAAGTTTTCGATGCAAGAAATACTAGCATAAATTTTCCTGTTCTACGCTACTTTGCAATATTTGCTAGTAGATGCTTAATTGGTCGCGGGAATAGTGGAAATCTCGGTGCTCCTGATATTGTTATTTTGCGCCATGCTTTGTTTCGTGATACCACTTTCAGTTTAGGCGCTATAGTTGCTAAACGGTTAAATCTGAACCGTACAAAGGGCCCCATCTTTGGAGGCATCTTTTCTTCATGCCTTGCAGCATGCTTTAGGATACCTATTAGGCATTATGATAAAGAGGGAAAGTTGTTGCCCCCTATTTTTCTAGATTATAAGAGTATGGTAGCACATGATTTTATTATTAAGGATAAGAAGAAGATGCTTAAATATAGATTGATATTTGATAAAAACTACTATGAAATTATTACCTTGTCTGTTCCCTCTTTGTTTAACATATTTTCAGGCACGTACCTTGTTTTCCCAGAGGCCGTTCGTGCATACCGGAGCCTGACATCAGTCCCATAGCCTGAGCCGGAGACACCACTTGATCTCTACCGTCAGTCTGTTTATCAGTGGGACCCGGAGGAGATTGCCAACCAGTGGCACCCAAAGAACACTCCTCCGTACACCGGAGAGGGCAGCGTTGAGCCGTGGCCATAGACCAACAACAACAACAACAACAACAACAACAAAGCCTTTAGTCCCAAACAAGTTGGGGTAGGCTAGAGGTGAAACCCATAAGATCTCGCAACCAACTCATGGCTCTGGCACATGGATAGCAAGCTTCCACGCACCCCTGTCCATAGCTAGCTCTTTGTCGATACTCCAATCCTTCAGGTCTCTCTTAACGGACTCCTCCCATGTCAAAATCGGTCGACCCCGCCCTCTCTTGACATTCTCCGCACGCTTTAGCCGTCCGCTATGCACTAGAGCTTCTGGAGGACTGCGCTGAATATGCCCAAACCATCTCAAACGATGTTGGACAAGCTTCTCCTCAATTGGTGCTACCCCAACTCTATCTCGTATATCATCATTCCGGACTCGATCCTTCCTCGTGTGGCCACACATCCATCTCAACATACGCATCTCCGCCACACCTAACTGTTGAACATGTCGCCTTTTAGTCGGCCAACACTCCGCGCCATACAACATTGCGGGTCGAACCGCCGTCCTATAGAACTTGCCTTTTAGCTTTTGTGGCACTCTCTTGTCACAGAGAATGCCAGAAGCTTGGCGCCACTTCATCCATCCGGCTTTGATTCGATGGTTCACATCTTCATCAATACCCCCATCCTCCTGCAACATTGACCCCAAATACCGAAAGGTGTCCTTCCGAGGTACCACCTGGCCATCAAGGCTAACCTCCTCCTCCTCACAGCTAGTAGTACTGAAACCGCACATCATGTACTCGGTTTTAGTTCTACTAAGCCTAAACCCTTTTGATTCCAAGGTTTGTCTCCATAACTCTAACTTCCTATTTACCCCCATCCGACTATCGTCAACTAGCACCACATCATCCGCAAAGAGCATACACCATGGGATATCTCCTTGTATACCCCTTGTGACCTCATCCATCACCAATGCAAAAAGATAAGGGCTCAAAGCTGACCCCTGATGCAGTCCTATCTTAATCGGGAAGTCATCGGTGTCGACATCACTTGTTCGAACACTTGTCACAACATTATTGTACATGTCCTTGATGAGGGTAATGTACTTTGCTGGGACTTTGTGTTTCTCCAAGGCCCACCACATGACATTCCGCGGTATCTTATCATAGGCCTTCTCCAAGTCAATGAACACCATATGCAAGTCCTTCTTATGCTCCCTATATCTCTCCATAAGTTGTCGTAGCAAGAAAATGGCTTCCATGGTCGACCTCCCAGGCATGAAACCAAACTGATTTTTGGTCACGCTTGTCATTCTTCTTAAGCGGTGCTCAATGACTCTCTCCCATAGCTTCATTGTATGGCTCATCAGCTTAATTCCACGGTAATTAGTACAACTCTGAACATCCCCCTTGTTCTTGAAGATTGGTACTAATATACTCCGTCTCCATTCTTCTGGCATCTTGTTTGCCCGAAAAATGAGGTTGAAAAGCTTGGTTAGCCATAGACCAACTTAGGCCAAAAGCCTAAGCTTGGGGGAGTACGTATTCCTCACCGACATTACATTCATGTTCACGCACTCATGCCAGTTGTCGGTGCTCATACTTTTTCATTGTACTAACCATGCTAGTTTAATTTCTTTTTAAGCCTTCTTCTTGTGTGTTTCAAAAACCTTAAGAAAAACCAAAAAAAATAGTTGTAGCTTTTAGCTATCTTACTTTCCATGCCTGTAGTAGTAGTAATTAATATTAAACCCAAAAAGATTTCTCGTTCTTCTTTGGCTTGTTGGGAGCTTTCTCGTGTAAATTGTTTTATTTATTTTCTTTTCTTTGGGGGTCGAGAGGAGAAGACCATGATGAAAATGTTAAGTGGCTCTTATATGCATTATTGTTGATTTAACAAAGAGCCCATGTTACCTTGTCTTCTCCCTTGTATTAAATGCTTGTAGATTCCAGCTTAGTCCAATGCACGTGCACTATTATTATTGTCCACACCGTTCGGTTGTGCAAGTGAAAGGCAATAATGACGATACATGACGAACTGACTGAGATGAGAGAAGCTGGTATGAACTCGACCTATCTTGTTTTTGTAATATGATTAGTTCATCATTCCTGATTTAGCCTATTATGAATGAAACATGTTTGCAATGACAATTAGAGATTATAGTTGCTCATGCCATGCTTAATTAGCTAGGAGCTTATAATGGTTTACCTTGCGTGCCAACATGCTATTAAAATGGTTGTGATGTGGTATGATAGGGTGGTATCCTCCTTTGAACGATTCGAGTAGCTTGACTTGGCACATGTTCACGCATGTAGTTGAAACAAAATCAACATAGCCTCAATGATATTTATGTTCATGGTGAATTATATCCTA
Source organism: Triticum dicoccoides (assembly GCF_002162155.2). Taxonomy (NCBI): domain Eukaryota; kingdom Viridiplantae; phylum Streptophyta; class Magnoliopsida; order Poales; family Poaceae; genus Triticum; species Triticum dicoccoides. The sequence goes on along the minus strand of NC_041390.1, from coordinate 272,659,926 downwards.
CTCATGCTTGCACTCAGTGTTGATTAATTTTAATGCATGTTCATGACTGTTGTCGCTCTCTAGCTGGTCCCTTCCCAGTCTCTTTCTAGCCTTCACTTGTACTAAGCGGGCGTACTGCTTGTGCATCCACTTCCATAAACCCCAAAAGTTATTCCATATGAGTCCACCATACCTTCCTAGATGCGGTATCTACCTGCCGTTCCAAGTAAATTTGTATGTGCTAAACTCTAAACCTTCAAATGAAATTCCGTTTTGTATGCTCGAATAGCTCATGTATCAACTAGGGCTGTCTATATCTTCCATGCTAGGCAGGTTATTATCAAGAGGAGTGGACTCCGCTCCTCATTCACAAGAAAATTGCTAGTAACCGGGATGCCCAGTCCCATGCTTAACTTAAAATAATTGCAAACAGAACTTCCCCAGGTTTGTTGTTAGTTGGAGGCACCCGTTGTTTCTAACAAGCCATGGATTGATGTTTGTTGGTGGTAGGGGGAGTATAAACCTTACCATTCTGTTTGGGAACCGCCTATAATATGTGTAGCATGGAAGATATCGAGATCTCTCGGTTGTTATGTTGACAATGAAAGTATACCACTCAAAATATTATTCATCTCTATCTCAAAATCGAGCTCTGGCACCTCTACAAATCCCTGCTTCCCTCTGAGAAGGGCCTATCCATTTACTTTTATGCTGAGTCATCATCCTCTTATTAAAAAGCACCAGTTGGAGAGCACCACTGTCATTTGCATGCAGTACTATTAGTTTACATTGAGTATGACTAGATTTCTTTTACCATGAATTACAATGTTTAGTCAGTCCTTGAACTTCAGAGGTGCTCTGCATTTATGTTTTGTGGGCTCAGGAAGGGCTAGCGAGATACCATCTTGTTATATCATATTATGATTGTTTTGAGAAAGTGTTGTCATCTGAGATTTATTATTATTGCTCGCTAGTTGATTATGCTATTGATATGAGTAAACATGAGACCTAAGTGTTATTGTGAATATGGTTAGTTCATAATTTTTGCTGAAAACTTGAATGTTGGCTCTACATATTTATAACAACAAGATCAAATAGAGTTTGTAAAAGTTTTTCTTTATCACTTTCAGTTGGTCAATTGAATTGCTTGAGGACAAGCAAAGGTTCAAGCTTGGGGGAGTTGATACGTCTCCACCATATCTACTTTTCCAAACACTTTTGACCTTGTTTTGGACTCTAACTCGCATGATTTGAATGGAACTAACCCGGACTGACGCTATTTTCAGCAGAATTGCCATGGTGTTATTTTTGTGCAGAAATAAAAGTTCTCGAAATGACCTAAAACTTCACGGAGAATATTTTTGGAATATATAAAAAATACTGGCGAAAGAATCAACACCAGGGGGCCCACACCGTGTCCACGAGGGTGGGGGTGCGCCCCTACCTTAACTCCAACTCTATATATTCACGTTCGGGGAGGAAAAATCAGAGAGAAGGATTCATCGTGTTTTACGATACGGAGCAGCCGCCAAGCCCTAATCTCTCTCGGGAGGGCTGATCTGGAGTCCGTCCGGGGCACCGTAGAGGGGAATCTGTCGCCATCGTCATCATCAACCTTCCTCCATCACCAATTTCATGATGCTCACTGCCATGCGTGAGTAATTCCATCGCAGGCTTGCTGGACGGTGATGGGTTGGATGAGATTTATCATGTAATCGAGTTAGTTTTGTTAGGGTTTGATCCCTAGTATCCATTATGTTCTGAGTTTGATGTTGCTATGACTTTGCTATGCTTAATGCTTGTCACTTGGGCCCGAGTGCCATGATTTCAGATCTGAACCTATTATGTTTCCATGAATATATGTGAGTTCTTGATCCTATTTTGCAAGTCAATAGTCACCTACTATGCGTTATGATCCGGTAACCCCGAAGTGACAATAATCGGGACCACTCCCGGTGATGACCGTAGTTTGAGGAGTTCATGTATTCACTAAGTGTTAATGCTTTGGTTCGGTACTCTATTAAAAGGAGGCATTAATCTCTCTTAGTTTCCAATAGGACCCCGCTGCCACAGGAAGGTAGGACAAAATATTTCATGCAAGTTCTTTTCCATAAGCACGTATGACTATATTCGGAATACACACCTACATTACATTGATGAACTGGAGCTAGTTCTCTGTCACCCTATGTTATAACTGTTGCATGAGGAATCGCATCCAACATAATTATCCATCACTGATCCATTGCCCACGAGCTTTTCGCATATTGATCTTTGCTTAGTTACTTTTCCGTTGCCACTGTTACAATCACTACAAAACCAATTTTGTTACTTTTGCCACCATTACTGTTACTTCGATATTACTTTGCTACTAAAAACTTTGCTGCAAATATTAAGTCTTCCAGGTGCGGTTGAATTGAAAAATCAATTGTTAATACTTGAGAATATTCTTTGGCTCCCCTTGTGTCGAATCAATAAATTTGGGTTGAATACTCTACCTCGAAAGCTGTTGCGATCCCTATACTTGTGGGTTATCAGGACCCACCTGGTCGATGCGTACATACTGTTGTCTGTCTTGTCGCGAACGTGTACATACATATTGGTCGATCTGTCGCTCTACAACGATGAACCGTGGCCGAGTAAGTAGCAGCACATGTCATAGTAGAGGCCCCCACATAGCAGTTCAGGCTGTCCTGTCTAATTCGTGTACACGTACATACAACCACACGCCAAAAATACGGCCACGTATGTACATACGGGAGGGGTCTCGAACGCCTACTCGCGCATACGTATGGCCAGGGGTCGTGTACATGGAGAGGTAGTGAAGACATCGTGTTCATCAACAGCCAACCGGCTGGGTCAGAACGGAGAGACTGCATCGTCATGTTCATCGGGAGGCAACGAAACACGTCGTGTTCATCGGGAGCCAACCAGCTTGGACGGAACAGCCGATCGAAATGAGGCTGGCGTACCATAGAATGGAGGAAACAGCCTTTTGTTCGACCGGCCACGGTCGAAATGGGATCCTATTCATCGGGAGGGGTCTAGCGTACCGCAAAACAGAGAAAACAGACTTCTCTTGGACCTCCTATGGTCAAAACGGCGTCCTGTTGATCGGGAGGGGTGTGGCGTATGCTACCTCTTGAGCACTGCGTTGGTTTTCCCCGAAGAGGAAGGGATGATGCAGCAAAGTAGCATAAGTATTTCCAGTAGGAAGATCCGCCAGTTTTGAGAACCAAGGTATCAATCCAGTAGGAGGCTACGCACCAGTCCCTCGTACCTACACAAAACAAATAAATCCTCGCAACTAACGCGATAAGGGGTTGTCAATCCTTATGTCGGTGTCAAAACCGGCGGATCTCGGGTAGGGGGTCCCGAACTGTGCGTCTAAGGCGGATGGTAACAGGAGGCAGGGGACACGATGTTTACCCAGGTTCGGGCCCTCTCGATGGAGGTAAAACCCTACGTCCTGCTTGATTGTGCTTGATGATATGAGTATTACAAGAGTTGATCTACCACGAGATCAGAGAGGCTAAACCCTAGAAGTTAGCCTATGGTATGATTGTCTGTTGTCCTACGGACTAAAACCCTCCGGTTTATATAGACACCGGAGGGGCCTAGGGTTACACAAGGTTGGTTACAAAGGAGGAGATATGCATATCCGTATTGCCTAGCTTGCCTTCCATGCCAAGTAGAGTCCCATCCGGACACGGGACAAAGTCTTCAATCTTGCATCTTCATAGTCCAATAGTCCGGCTGTCCGGAGACCCCCTAATCCAGGACTCCCTCAGTAGCCCCTGAACCAGGCTTCAATGACGATGAGTCCGACACGCAGTGTTGTCTTCGGGGTCACCTAAGCAGCAAAAATTTGCAATGAATAAAACACTAGAACAAAAACTAATTTGACCAATGGAGGAGTCACATACCAAGGAACAATCTCCCCAAGCAGTTTTGTGAGAGGTGCTTTGAGCAAGGAGATCGAAAATGGCAGCAAAACGAGCTTGGACTCGGGTTTGAGTTGGTTTTTCATGTTTGGGGGATGAAGATGAAGTGTGTGGCTGAAAGAATAAGTGGAGGAGGGCCACCGTGTGCCCACGAGGCAGGGGGGCGCGCCCTAGGGGGGTGGGCGGGCCCTCCACCCTCGTGGCAAGGTGGTTGGCCCCCTGATGTGTTCTTTGTTCCATAAATCCTCAAATATTCTATAAAAAATCATATTTAATTTTCAGAGCATTTGGAGAACTTTTATTTTTATATTGCACGGAAAATCAGATAACAGACAGAAAATTATTTATTTTTAATTTATTTCAACTAAATAACAGAAAGTAAAAGTGGGGTACACAAGGTTGTGCTTCTAGTGTCATCCATCTCATGCTCACTAAAAGGAATCCACTAACAAGGTTGATCAAGTCTTGTTAACAAACTCATTCCGATTAACATGAAACCGGAGAAATTTCAAATAACACTAGGTAACCTCAACGGGGATATGCACATCCCCAATAATAAGTATATCATATTTCTTCTTGACAGTAGGAAGAGGAAATTCAAAACCTCCAAATAGAATCGATGGAATTTTTCCGATAGAATTGATACTATGAACTTGAGGTTGTTTCCTTGGAAACTGTACCGTATGCTCATTACCATTAACATGAAAAGTGACATTTCCTTTGTTGCAATCAATAACAGCCCTTGCAGTATTAAGAAAAGGTCTTCCAAGAATAATAGACATAGTACCGTCCTCTGGAATATCAAGAATAACAAAGTCCATTAAAATAGTAACGTTTGCAACCACAACAGGCACATCCTCGCAAATACCGACAAGTATAGCAGTTGGTTTATCAGCCATTTGCAAAGATATTTCAGTAGGTGTCAACTTATTCAAATCAAGTCTATGATATAAAGAGAGAGGCATAACACTAACACCGGCTCCAAGATCACATAAAGCAGTTTTAACATAGTTTCTTTTAATTGAGCATGGTATAGTAGGTACTCCTGGATCTCAAAGTTTCTTTGGTATTCCACCCTTAAAAGTATAATTAGCAAGCATGGTGGAAATTTCAGCTTCTGGTATCTTTCTTTTATTTGTAATAATATCTTTCATGTACTTAGCATAAGGATTGGTTTTGAGTATATCAGTTAATCGCATACGTAAAAAGATAGGTCTAATCCTTATGTATGGTTAATCATATGTTTACGTATCTATAGAGGGAATTTACGTTTACTACCTGTGTCGGGTTATCGAGGTCTAGAGGTTCTTCAATAAATAAAGGATTAAGATCATATGTTTCTTCAACAGGCGGTAAATTAAGACCATGTATTTCTTCAATAGGAGGTAAATTCTTAACATCTTCAGCTTTAATACCTTTTTCTTTCATAGATTTCTTTGCCTCTTGCATATCTTCGGGACTGAGAAATAGAATACCCCTCTTCTTTGGAGTTGGTTTAGGAATAGGACCGTTAATTGGGGCAGAAGCTGGCTCAGGAGGTGCCCAATTATTTTCATTTGTCAACATATTATTCAATAAGATTTTAGCTTCATCTGGTGTTCTTTCCCTGAAAAGAGAACCAGCACAACTATCCAGGTAATCTCTGGAAGCATCGATTAGTCCATTATAAAAGATATCAAGTATTACATTTTTCTTAAGAGGATGATCAGGCAAAGCATTAAGTAACTTGGGAAGCCTCCCCCAAGCTTGTGGGAGACTCTCTTCTTTAATTTGCACAAAGTTGTATATTTCCTTTAAAGCAGCTTGTTTCTTATGAGCAGGGAAATATTTAGCAGAGAAGTAATAAACATATCCTGGGGACTACGCACACAACCAGGATCAAGAGAATTAAACCATATCTTAGCATCACCCTTTAATGAGAACGGAAATATTTTAAGGATATAAAAGTAGCGAGATCTCTCATCATTAGTGAACAGGGTGGCTATATCATTTAATTTAGTAAAATGTGCTACAACAGTTTCAGATTCATAGCCATGAAAAGGATCAGATTCAACCAAAGTAATTATATAAGGATCAATAGAGAATTCATATTCCTTATCAGCAACACATATAGGTGAAGTAGCAAAAGCAGGGTCAGGTCTCATCCTAGCATTTGGAGATTGCTTATTCCATTTAGCTAATAACCTTTTGAGTTCATATCTATCTTTGCAAGCTAAAATAGCTAAAGAAGCATCTTGATCAAATAAATAACTCTTAGGAATAACAAGTGATTCTTCATCATCACTTTCATCTTCATAATCAGATTCAATATTTTCAATCTCACTAGCCCTAGCAAGTCGTTCCTCTAGAAAATCACTAAGTGGCATAGTAGTATCAAGAATAGAGGTAGTTTCATCATAAGTATCATGCATAGTAGAAGTAGCATCATCAACAACATGCGACATATCAGAACGAATAGCAGAAGCTGGTGTAGGTGTCACAAGCTTACTCATAACAGAAGGTGAATCAAGTCCAGAGCTAGATGGCAGTTCCTTACCTCCCCTCGTAGTTGAGGGATAGATCTTGGTTTTTGGATCTCTCAAGTTCTTCATAGTGTCCAGCAAATAAAAATCCCAAGTGACTCAAAGAATACAGCTATGCTCCATGGCAACGGCGCCAGAAATTGGTCTTGATAACCCACAAGTATAGGGGATCGCAACAGCTTTCGAGGGTAGAGTATTCAACCCAAATTTATTGATTCGACACAAGGGGAGCCTTCTCAAGTATTAGCAGCTGAGTTGTCAATTCAACCACACCTGGAAACTTAGTATCTGCAGCAAAGTGTTTAGTAGCAAAGTAATATGATAGTGATGGTAACAGTAAAAAAAGAGTAATGAAAGCAAAGTAATGTTTTTGGTGTTTTGTAGTGATTGTAACAATAGCAATGGGAAAGTAAATAAGCGTAAACCAGTATATAGAAAGCTCGTAGGCATCGGATCAATGATGGATAATTATGCTGGATGCGGTTCATCATGTGAAAGTCATAACATAGGGTGACACAGAACTAGCTCCAATTCGTTAATGTAATGTAGGCATGTATTCCGAATATAGTCATACGTGCTTATGGAAAAGAACTTGTATGACATCTTTTGTCCTACCCTCCCGTGCCAGCGGGGTCCTAATGGAAACTAAGGGATATTAAGGCCTCCTTTTAATAAAGAACCAGAACAAAGCATTAGCACATAGTGAATACATGAACTCCTCAAACTACGGTCATCACCGGTAAGTATCCTGATTATTGTCACTTCGGGGTTAATGGATCATAACACATAATAGGTGACTATAGACTTGCAAGATAGGATCTAGAAATCTCATATATTGATGAAAACACAATAGGTTCAGATCTGAAATCATGTCACTCGGGCCCTAGTGACAAGCATTAAGCATAGCAAAGTCATAGCAACATCAATCTCAGAACATAATGGATACTAGGGATCAAACCCTAACAAAACTAACTTGATTACATGGTGAATCTCATCCAACCGATCACCGTCCAGCAAGCCTACGATGGAACTACTCACGCGCGACGGTGAGCATCATGAAATTGGTGATGGAGGATGGTTGATGATGACGACGGCGATGAATCCCCCTCTCCGGAGCACCGAACGGACTCCAGATTAGGTCTTCGGAGAGGTTTTAGGGCTTGGCGGCGGCTCCGTATCGTAAAACGAGATGATTTCTTCTCTCCTATTTTTTTCTCCCCGAAAGCAGTTATATAGAGTTGGAGTTGGAGTCGGGGGGTCTCCAGGTGGCCCACGAGGTAGGGGCGTGCCCTAGGGGGGGCGCCCCCACCCTCATGAGAAGGGTGTGGGCCCCCTGGTCTTCATCTTTGGCGAGGATTTTTTATTATTTATTGTAAGATATCCCATGGAGTTTCAGGTCATTCCGAGAACTTTTCTTTTCTGCACATAAAACAACATCATGGCAATTCTGCTAAAAACAGCGTCAGTCCGGGTTAGTTCCATTCAAATCATACAAGTTAGAGTCCAAAACAAGGGCAAAAGTGTTTGGAAAAGTAGATACGATGGAGATGTATCACTGAATAGGCTGCTTTGTGCCTCTGCTGCAAGGTCCGCAGTGTGCTCTTCCGTATGGAGCGAGCGTTCTGTGTTTCCATTTACTGTTATGACCCCGCGAGGTCCTGGCATCTTGAGCTTGAGGTATGCGTAATGTGGCACTGCATTGAATTTTCCAAATGTTGTCCATCCGAGCAGTGCATGATAGCCACTACTGATAGAGGCAAAGGTGTCCCGTCTTTCGATGAGATGGTGGCTATCATTTTGGAGGAAATCGACTTTGACGATCCGACTACGAACGTGCGAGGACGTCGCGCCTTAGCAATCGCTAAACCAACTCCGAGAGGTTATTGACCACGCAGGAGCACGATCAACCTGACCACGAAGGCATGTTTCCTGCAGGCAAACGAAGAACAAGCAAGAAACTAAGATTGCAATCTGGATATTGCGAATATAAGAGGAAAGCTTTATTGATCAAGGTGGGGTTCTGTGACGCATTGGTCTGGTCGTTGAACACAAATGAAGTACGCGAAGTTGCAACTATGGCGAACTTTTGATCTAAACAAAACCCAAAGTCTAAACGGTGCCCTAAGGGCTGTATATATGGAGGAAGAGGGGGGGGGGGATTTCGTGGCCCTTGGGGAAGGGGTCCGAAACCAACCTATCTCTTGTTTCCCCACACATACGGACTCTAAAAACAGCCTATACTTATGTATTTCGAAATTACATGGGCGTGGCCCAATAATAAGGTGACGCAGCACCTAGAATAGCCTCTAGACGAAGTTTATGAAGTGGCATCTTGTATATTTCGTCCAAGGCTTCATGCACTCATTATGGTGGCTTCAATGTCCTGAAATCATAACTTGTAACTCCGTTCTTGTTCCCCTTGCGCATGCCATCAACTCCATGCTTGTTCTTGCTCCAATGTTCATCACTCTTATCCATGCCAGGCCCTTCATTTATAAGCAAAACAAATGTATCCAATTTAGGCAGCATTAAATTCTCATGAACATTAGAATCATTACCAGGAAACGAAAGTACCTGATAATTTAATTGGCGTGCGCGAGCCCTAGTAATTGGTCCAGTATAGGTAGTAGTAGGGGCTGTGGGTGTAACAACGGTATTGATTTCCTCATCATCCTCCCCTTCTTGAAATGAAGTCGTCCTCGATGGAAGCTCATCTTCCTCACCCAAATAAGGCTTCAAATCTGCAATGTTAAAAGTGGGAATAACCCCAAAATCTGCAGGCAGCTCATGTTTATATGCATTATCATTTATTTTCTCTAACACCTTAAAAGGACCATCAACACGTGGCATTAGCTTTGATTTGCGCAAATTAGGAAACCTATCCTTAACCAAACAAGATCTCCAGGTGCAAAGACAACATGTTTTCTGCCCTTATCTCCAGCAAGTTTATATTTAGCATTCATACGCTCAATGTTGTCCTTAGTTAACTCATGCATTTTTAAAATCAATTCAGCCCGTTGTTTAGCATCAAAATTAACCTTCTCCGAAGATGGAAGAGGCAACAAATCAATGGGTGCACGAGGTAGGAAACCATACACAATTTCAAAAGGGCACATCTTAGTAGTAGAATGCAACGAACGATTATAAGCAAATTCAATATGAGGCAAGCATTCTTCCCACATTTTCTTATTATTCTTCAAAACAGCCCTAAGCATAGTAGACAATGTTCTATTGACTACTTCAGTTTGACCATCCGTTTGGGGGTGACAAGTAGTACTAAAAAGCAGTTTAGTCCCCAACTTAGCCCATAAACATCTTCAAAAGTGGCTAAGAAATTTAGTATCACGATCTGAAACAATAGTATTTGGCACACCATGCAAGCGAATAATTTCACGAAAGAAGAAATCAGCAACATTAACAGCATCATTGCTTTTATGACATGGTATAAAGTGTGACATTTTCGAAAATCTATCCACGACAACAAATATGCTATCCCTCCCCTTCTTTGTTCGAGGTAAACCTAAAACAAAGTCCATAGATATATCCTCCCAAGGAACACTAGGCACAGGCAAAGGCATATATAACCCATGAGGATTGAGTCGTGACTTAGCTTTTTGACATGTAGTGCAGCGAGCAACAAAATGCTCAACATCCCGTCTCATCTTTGGCCAAAAGAAATGTGTAGCAAGTACGTCATCCGTCTTCTTCACGCCAAAGTGTCCCATTAATCCTCCTCCATGCGCCTCCTGCAACAACAAAAGACGAACAGAGCTAGCAGGAATGCATAGCTTGTTAGCACGGAACACAAAGCCATCATTAATAACGAACTTGTTCCATGTTCTTCCTTCTTTACAATTCTGCATTACATCTTTAAAATCAGCATCATGCACATATTGATCTTTGATGGTCTCCAAACCAAAAATTTTGAAGTCAAGTTGTGAAAGCATAGTATAGCGACAAGACAAAGCATCAGCAATAACATTTTCTTTACCCTTCTTGTGTTTAATGACATAAGGGAAAGTCTCAATGAATTCAACCCATTTAGCATGTCTACGATTCAGTTTAGCTTGACTTTTAATATGTTGCAAAGATTCATGATAAGAATGTATAACAAATTCTTTGGGCCATAAATAATGTTGCCATGTCTCTAAAGTCCGAACAAGAGCATATAATTCTTTATCATAAGTAGAATAGTTCAGACTAGGCCCACTCAATTTTTTAGAAAAGTATGCAACAGGTTTGCCATCTTGTAATAACACACCTCCTAATCCAATTCCACTAGCATCACATTCAAGCTCAAAAGTCTTATTAAAGTTGGGAAGTTGGAGTAAAGGAGCATGTGTTAACTTATCTTTCAATACCGTGAAGGCTTCTTCCTGTGCGGTACCCCAAACAAAAGGCACATCTTTCTTTGTAAGCTCATTGAGAGGTGCAGCAATGGTGCTAAAATCTCTCACAAAACGCCTCTAGAAACCAGCGAGTCTGATGAGGACATCAATACCATTGTTACACCCACAGCCCCTACTGTTACATATACTGGACCAATTACTAGAGCTCGGCACGCCAGTTAAATTACCGGGTACTTCCGTTTCTTGGTAATGATTCTAATGTTCATGAGATTATGATGCTGCCTAAATTGGATACATTTGTTTTGCTTACAAATGAAGGGCCTAGCTTGGAGAAGGATGAACATTGGAGCAAGAACACGCATGGAGTTGATGGCATGCGCAAGGGGATCAAGAACGGAGTTACAAGTGATGATTTCAGGACTTTGAAGCCGCCATAAGGAGTGCATGAAGCCTTGGACAAAATATACAAGATGCCACTTCATAATATTCGTCCATAGGCTATTCTAGGTGCTGCGTCACCTTATTAATGGGCCAGGCCCATGTAATTTCGAAATACTTAAGTATAGGCTATTTTTAGAGTCCGTATGTGTGGGGAAACAAGAGTTAGGGTTGGTTTCGGACCCCACCCTCAAGGGCCACGAAATTCCCCCCCTCTTCCTCCATATATACAGCCCTTAGGGCGTCGTTTAGACTTTGGGTTTTGTTTAGATTAAAAGTTCGCCATAGCTGCAACTTCGCGTACTTCGTTTGTGTCCAACGACCAGACCAAGACGTCACAGAACCCCACCTTGATCAATAAAGCTTTCATCTTATATTCGCAATATCCAGATTGCAATCTCAGTTTCTTGCTTGTTCTTCGTTTGCTCGCAGGAAACAGACCCTCGTGGTCAGGTTGATCGTGCTCCGGCGTGGTCAATAACCCTCGGAAGTTGGTTTAGCGATTGCTAAGGCGCGACGTCTCGCACGTTCGTAGTCGGATCGTCAAGGTCGACTCCCACAGAAAACGAAAGCCACCATCTCATCGAAACATCGGGACACCTTAGCCTCTATCAAGTGGTATCAGATTTCCAGGTTGCTCGGTGAGATTTTACAGTTTTTCGTAGATTAGATCGAGTCTGTTCTTCATACCTACAGTCCACGAAAAAGCCACAAAAAAATTAGGGTTAGTTCATCATATCCGAACCAATCTGAGCCTTTGCATAATCTTTTTAGGGTTTTTGCTTTGTTGAATTTGCGGTTGCATCGTCGTGTCAAGTTGCTAGTCTTAGAGTCTAGTCTTTTAGAGTTTCGAGTTCTGGTCATAAGTTGTCACGCCGCCGCCGCACCATCATCATCGCCCATCTACCACTTTTGCTTCTCCGCCACCGCTCTGAATCCATATCCATATACCACCACCAATCTGTATCCATATACCACCACCAATCTGTATCCATATACCACCACCGCTACCATATACCACCACCGCTGCCATATACCACAACCATATATCCACCACCAATCCGAGTTCTTCTCATATTAGGTTTTTTCTTGAGATCAATCTAAATTCCGATTCGTGTTTCCTTGCCTGCGTAGGTCTCGAAAAAAAAAGAGTCTGGAGACCCCCGGGCAGTTTTTAGGCCAAAATTTTCGCGGGCAAAGTTTTTTTTCCCTATCCTATTTTTAGGCTTTTCTGAGTCTTTTGAGCCACGTGCCATCATAGTGATTTTTTGTCGCACTTTTTTGTCGTCGCTGCCCTCATTTCCGAAAAAAAAAGTGAAAAAAAATATTTTGTGCCCATCCTATCAGTTTGACGAGGGAAGAGTTTTGAGACACTCGCCATTATAGTGATTTTTCGCAAAAAACAAGAGGAGCGCAAAAAAAAGAGGAGCGCAAAAAAAAAGGAGCGCAAAAAAAAGAAAGAAAAAAGAGCGAAAAAAAAGAGTTCCAGAGTGTGCTTTTCCTTTATTTACGTGCAGCGCCGTGATTTTGTTAGTGTTCTAGGCTCGCGTCTCTAGCACGGCCTAGCCTAGGACCAGCACAGTACCGTCGTTGAGCGTTTATTCAACTTTGCATCTCTGAATTGATTATTGCTGACCCTTTTTGCTACCATACTATAAGCCTTCCCAGCTCCACATACATCTACGTCGTGCGTTTGACTCTCCCTGGCAATCGCTCTATCCAAGCTTTTGACAGTTTTTGACTACAACGGTTGCCGATCACCGCCTGCTGCTGGGTAAGAACTGGTAAGAATTTGAGATTTGCTTGACGGATTTGTGACACCCGCCACCACCACCACTTGTTAGTAGTCTGTAGGATCATATTCTTGTGTGTTTCTATTGCTGCTAACCATGCCAGGATCACAATCCGACGAGACTGACTGGGAGAACTTGACGAACAAGGAGCTTCATGATACGTTTCAGCAAATGATGAGTGTACAGGTGCAAGATGTGATAAACAGATTTGAAGAGGCCATGGAGAAGATAGATGGCATGGAGAAGACGTTTGAAACAAAGCTCGATAACAAGTTTGCTGAATTGCTTTCGCGTTTTCCACCACCACCACCGGCTGCTCCTGCCGCACCTCTGCAACAACAGCAACAACACCAACTACCTCCACGTCGGGAAACAGCCCTCCGCCGAGCGAGCCGTGTCCCTCTTCAGTCGGGCCAAACTGCTGGTGCTGCTGTTGATACTTCTGTGGCTCCTACTGCTGATGTGGAGGAGGATGATTATGTGGGAGATTATGAGGATGAGGTTGATCAAAATCAGAAATACATGCCACCACCAGCACAGCAACCACCAGGTCGTCCACATGCAAATAATGGCAATGGTAGGGCTCACCCTCAGGTACGAGATCATGACCATCTCCCTAAACTAAAATTGAATATTCCACCATTTGAGGGTAGATAAGTTCCTGATATATATCTTACTTGGGAGTTAGAAACTGAACAATGATTGACATGTTTACAATATCCCGAGGAGAGACGTGTTCCTGCTGCTGTTTGTGCTTTCACTAGTTTTGCATGTGTTTGGTGGTCTGAGCATTGTAGATTATATCCTATTCCGGCTACTTGGGTGCTTTGAAAACTGCTATGCGTACTCGTTGGGTTCCACCATATTATCAACGTGAATTACTTCAAAAATTGCAGTGCTTAAGACAGGGAAAAAATTCTGTAGAAGAATATTATCAGGAATTACAAACTGGCATGATTAGATGTGGTATTGTTGAGGAGAATGAATCTATGCTTGCACGTTTTATGGGTGGATTAAATAGAGAGATTCAGACCATTCTAGAGTATAAGGAGTATACTAATATCACTCGTTTATTCCATCTTGCTTGTAAAGCTGAACGTGAAGTGCAGGATCGACAGGCATTGGTGCGGACTAACTTTTCTGCAGGTCGACCTTCATCATGGACACCACGTGCATCATCTACTTCCACACGTTCTGCTACACCGGCACCTCCGTCGGCTGCCACCTCCAACCGTGATACAATAAAGCAAGCACAATCACCACTATCTGCCAAGAGCACACCTTCTGGGCCTGCAAAGAGCTCTTCTTCATCCATGGCATCAACAGGGCAAACACATGATATTATTTGTCGACGTTGCAAGGGTGGAGGTCATTATGCGAGAGAATGCCCATCTAAGCGTGTGATGATTGTTACTGAGGATGGTGGGTATGAGTCCGCTAGTGACTATGATGAGGAGACTTTGGCTCTTATTACACGTGACGAACACGGTGGAGACGATTCTGATCATGAGACGCAATACATGGCTCCTGAAGATGCTTACAGGTATGAATGTTTAGTTGCTCAATGTGTTTTGAGTGTGCAGGTTACACAAGCTGAGCAAAATCAGAGGCATAATTTGTTCCATACAAAGGGAGTTGTAAAGGAACGTTCTGTTCGCGTGATCATAGATGGAGGGAGCTGCAATAACTTGGCTAGCATGGAGATGGTGGAGAAGCTATCTCTCACCACAAGACCACATCCACATCCTTACTACATCCAATGGTTCAACAATAGCGGCAAGGTTAAGGTAACACGTACTGTTCGTGTGCATTTTAGTATCTCTACATATGCTGATTATGTTGATTGTGATGTGGTACCTATGCAAGCATGTTCCTTATTACTTGGTAGACCATGGCAATTTGATAAAAATTCTGTACACCATGGTAGAAACAATCAATATACTCTTGTTCATAACGATAAAAATATTACTTTGCTTCCTATGACTCCTGATTCCATTTTGAAAGATGATATTAATAGAGCTAATAAAGCAAAACAGGAGACAAATAAGAGTGAAAATAAGATTGTGGCAAAAGAATTTGAGCACCAAATGAAGCCTAATAATAAACCATCTACTGTTGTTTCTCAAATTAAATTGAAAAGTGCATGTTTACTTGCCACCAAATCTGATATTGATGAGCTAGATTTCAGCAAATCTGTTTGCTATGCTTTTGTGTGCAAAGAGGCATTATTTTCATTCGAGGACGTGCCTTCCTCTTTGCCCCCTGCTGTCACTAACATTTTGCAGGAGTTCGCTGACGTCTTTCCACAAGACGTGCCACCGGGATTACCACCTATTCGAGGGATTGAGCATAAAATTGACTTAATTCCCGGTGCTTCGCTACCCAACCGTGCACCATACTGTACCAATCCGGAGGAGACGAAGGAGATTATGCGTCAAGTACAAGAACTGCTCGACAAAGGTTATATACGCGAATCCCTTAGTCCTTGTGCTGTTCCTATCATTTTAGTGCCGAAAAAGGATGGTACATCGCGTATGTGCGTTGATTGTAGAGGCATAAATAATATTACTATTCGTTATCGTCATCCTATTCCTAGGCTAGATGATATGCTTGATGAATTGAGTGGTTCTACAATATTCTCCAAAGTTGATTTGCGTAGTGGATACCATCAAATTCGTATGAAATTGGGAGATGAATGGAAAACAACATTTAAAACTAAGTTTGGATTATATGAGTGGTTAGTCATGCCTTTTGGGTTAACTAATGCACCTAGTACTTTTATGAGGTTAATGAACGAAGTTTTACGTGCTTTCATTGGACGATTTGTGGTAGTTTACTTTGATGACATATTGATTTATAGCAAATCTTTGGAGGAACATTTGGAACATTTACGTGCTGTTTTTATTGCTCTACGTGATGCACGTTTGTTTGGAAACCTTGGAAAGTGCACCTTTTGCACCGACCGAGTATCTTTTCTTGGCTATGTTGTTACTCCACAGGGAATTGAAGTTGATAAAGCCAAGATTGAAGCTATTGAGAGTTGGCCGCAGCCCAAAACGGTCACACAAGTGAGGAGTTTCCTTGGCCTCGCTGGTTTCTATAGGCGTTTTGTGAGAGATTTCAGCACCATTGCTGCACCTCTCAACGAGCTTACAAAGAAGGATGTGCCTTTTGTTTGGGGTATCGCACAGGAAGAAGCCTTCACGTGTTGAAAGATAAGTTGACACATGCTCCTTTACTCCAACTTCCTAATTTAGATAAGACTTTTAAGCTTGAATGTGATGCTAGTGGAATTGGATTAGGAGGTGTGTTATTACAAGATGGAAAACCTGTTGCATACTTTTCTGAAAAATTGAGTGGGCCTAGTCTGAACTATTCTACTTATGATAAAGAATTATATGCTCTTGTTCGGACCTTAGAAACATGGCAACATTATTTATGGCCCAAGGAATTTGTTATACATTCTGATCATGAATCTTTGAAACACATTAAAAGTCAAGCAAAACTGAACCGTATACATGCTAAATGGGTTGAATTCATTGAGACTTTCCCTTATGTCATTAAACACAAGAAGGGTAAAGAAAATGTTATTGCTGATGCATTGTCTCGTCGTTATACTATGCTTTCACAACTTGACTTTAAAATATTTGGTTTGGAGACCATCAAAGATCAATATGTTCATGATGCTGAATTTAAAGATGTATTGCAGAATTGTAAGGAAGGGAGAACTTGGAAAAAGTTCGTTCTTAACGATGGATTTGTGTTTCATGCTAACAAGCTATGCATTCCAGCTAGCTCCGTTCGTCTTTTGTTGTTGCAGGAGGCGCATGGAGGAGGATTAATGGGACACTTTGGCGTCAAGAAGACGGAGGATATACTTGCTACACATTTCTTTTGGCCAAATATGAGACGGGATGTTGAGCGTTTTGTTGCTCGCTGCACTACATGTCAAAGAGCTAAGTCACGACTCAATCCTCATGGTTTATATATGCCTTTGCCTGTACCTAGTGTTCCTTGGGAGGATATATCTATGGACTTTGTTTTAGGTTTACCTCGAACAAAGAAGGGGAGGGATAGCATATTTGTTGTCGTGGATAGGTTCTCGAAAATGGCACACTTTATACCATGTCATAAAAGCGATGATGCTGTTAATGTTGCTGATTTGTTCTTTCATGAAATTATTCGCTTACATGGTGTGCCAAATACTATTGTTTCAGATCGTGATACTAAATTTCTTAGCCACTTTTGGAGATGTTTATGGGCTAAGTTGGGGACTAAGCTGCTTTTTAGTACTACTTGTCACCCCCAAACTGATGGACAAACTGAAGTAGTCAATAGAACGTTGTCTACTATGCTTAGGGCTGTTTTGAAGAATAACAAGAAAATGTGGGAAGAATGCTTGCCTCATATTGAATTTGCTTATAATCGTTCATTGCATTCTACTACTAAGATGTGCCCTTTTGAAATTGTGTATGGTTTCCTACCTCGTGCACCTATTGATTTGTTGCCTCTTCCATCTTCAGAGAAGGTTAATTTTGATGCTAAAGAACGTTCTGAATTGATTTTAAAAATGCATGAGTTAACTAAGGAAAACATTGAGCGTATGAATGCTAAATATAAACTTGCTGGAGATAAGGGTAGAAAACATGTTGTGTTTGCGCCTGGAGATCTTGTTTGGTTACATTTGCGTAAAGATAGATTTCCTAATCTGCGCAAATCAAAGCTAATGCCACGTGCTGATGGTCCTTTTAAGGTGTTAGAGAAAATAAATGATAATGCATATAAACTTGAGCTACCTGTAGATTTTGGGGTTAGTCCCACTTTTAACATTGCAGATTTGAAGCCTTATTTGGGTGAGGAAGATGCGCCTCCGTCGAGGACGACTTCATTTCAAGAAGGGGAGGATGATGAGGACATCAATACCATTGTTACACCCACAGCCCCTACTACTACCTATACTGGACTAAATTGCCAGGTACTTTCATTTCTTGGTAATGATTCTAATGTTCATGAGATTATGATGCTGCCTAAATTGGATACATTTGTTTTGCTTACAAATGAAGGGCCTAGCTTGGAGAAGGATGAACATTGGAGCAAGAACACGCATGGAGTTGATGGCATGCGCAAGGGGATCAAGAACGGAGTTACAAGTGATGATTTCAGGACTTTGAAGCCGCCATAAGGAGTGCATGAAGCCTTGGACGAAATATACAAGATGCCACTTCATAATATTCGTCCATAGGCTATTCTAGGTGCTGCGTCACCTTATTAATGGGCCAGGCCCATGTAATTTCGAAATACTTAAGTATAGGCTATTTTTAGAGTCCGTATGTGTGGGGAAACAAGAGTTAGGGTTGGTTTCGGACCCCACCCTCAAGGGCCACGAAATCCCCCCCCATCTTCCTCCATATATACAGCCCTTAGGGCGTCGTTTAGACTTTGGGTTTTGTTTAGATTAAAAGTTCGCCATAGCTGCAACTTCGCGTACTTCGTTTGTGTCCAACGACCAGACCAAGACGTCACAGAACCCCACCTTGATCAATAAAGCTTTCATCTTATATTCGCAATATCCAGATTGCAATCTCAGTTTCTTGCTTGTTCTTCGTTTTCTCGCAGGAAACAGACCCTCGTGGTCAGGTTGATCGTGCTCCGGCGTGGTCAATAACCCTCGGAAGTTGGTTTAGCGATTGCTAAGGCGCGACGTCTCGCACGTTCGTAGTCGGATCGTCAAGGTCGACTCCCACAGAAAACGAAAGCCACCATCTCATCGAAACATCGGGACACCTTAGCCTCTATCAGAGTCCAAGAAAACTCCTCACTTGTGTGACCGTTTTGGGCTGCGGCCAACTCTCAATAGCTTCAATCTTGGCTTTATCAACTTCAATTCCCCGTGGAGTAACAATATAGCCAAGAAAAGATACTCGGTCGGTGCAAAAGGTGCACTTCCCAAGGTTACCAAACAAACGTGCATCACGTAGAGCATTAAAAACAGCACGTAAATGTTCCAAATGTTCTTCCAAAGATTTGCTATAAATCAGTATATCATCAAAATAAACTACCACAAATCGTCCAATGAAAGCACGTAAAACTTCGTTCATTAGTCTCATGAAAGTACTAGGTGCATTAGTTAACCCAAAAGGCATGACTAACCACTCATACAAAATCAAACTTAGTTTTAAATGTTGTTTTCCATTCATCTCCCATTTTCATATGAATTTGATGGTATCCACTACGCAAATCAACTTTGGAGAATATTGTAGAGCCACTCAATTCATCAAGCATATCATCTAGCCTAGGAATAGGATGACGATAACGAATAGTAATATTATTAATGCCTCTACAATCAACACACATACGCGACATACCATCCTTTTTAGGCACTAGTATAATAGGAACAACACAAGGACTAAGAGATTCGCGTATATAACCTTTGTCGAGCAGCTCCTATACTTGACGCATAATCTCCTTCGTCTCCTCTGGATTGGTACGGTATGGTGCACAGTTGGGTAGCGATGCACCGGGAATTAAGTCAATTTGATGCTCAATCCCTCGAATAGGTGGTAATCCCGGTGGCATGTCTTGTGGGAAGACATCAGCGAACTCCTGCAAAATGTTAGTGACAGCAGGGGGCAAAGAGGAAGGCACGTCCTCGAATTAAACTAATGCCTCTTTGCACACAAAAGCATAGCAAATAGGTTTGCTAGAATCTAGCTCATCAATATCAAATTTTGTGGCAAGTAAACATGCACTTTTCAATTTAATTTCTGAAGCAATGGTAGATGGTTTATTATTAGGCTTCATTTGTTGCTCAAATTCTTTTGCCACAATCTGATTTTCACTCTTATTTTTCTCCTGTTTTGCTTTATTAGCTCTATTAATATCATCTTTCAAAATGGAATCAGGAGTCATAGGAAGCAAAGTAATATTTTTATCCTTATGAACAAGAGTATACTGATTGTTTCTACCATGGTGTACAGAATTTTTATCAAATTGCCATGGTCTACCAAGTAATAAGGAACATGCTTGCATAGGTACCACATCGCAATCAACATAATCAGCATATGTAGAGATACTAAAATGCACATGAACAGTACGTGTTACCTTAACCTTGCCGCTATTGTTGAACCATTGGATGTAGTAAGGATGTGGATGTGGTCTTGTGGTGAGAGATAGCTTCTCCACCATCTCCATGCTAGCCAAGTTGTTGCAGCTCCCTCCATCTATGATGACGCGAATAGAACGTTCCTTCACAACTCCCTTTGTATGGAACAAATTATGCCTCTGATTTTGCTCAGCTTGTGTAACCTGCACACTCAAAACACATTGAGCAACTAAACATTCATACCTGTCAGCAGCTTCAGCAGCCATGTATTGCGTCTGATGATCAGAATCGTCTCCACCGTGTTCTTCATGTGTAATAAGAGCCAAAGTCTCCTCATCATAGTCACTAGCGGACTCATACCCACCATCCTCAGTAGCAATCACCACACGCTTAGATGGGCATTCTCTCGCATAATGACCTCCAACCTTGCAACATCGACAAATAATATCATGTGTTTGCCCTGTTGATGCCATTTCAACAGAAAGATTTTTTTTTGAAAAATGAGCAAAGGCACCCATTTAACAAGGAATGATTTTAGAAGTACCTAGGAGTTGGTTTCACTGGATTTGGAGTTGTAATAATTTTCCTAGGGATTTGTAAAGTTGGCTAGACATGAAGAAATGGACCATTATTCGATGTGGCACAAAAAGTATTAGGAAAAATGTTCATAAACTAAGTACGAACTTATATGCATCTAAAAATTTGAATCATGGCATTTGGATCAAAAATAGGCACTTTGTGATTTTCTAAAGTTTACCACAGAAATGAAAAATAGGATTTAATAAATAATTGTGAAGGAAATGCTTCTGGAAAATTATGCAAATAGCACCATGTGATAGAGCATGAACTTAGGAACTACTAGAAATTTAAATCATCAAATTTGGAGTTATAATGAATTTATTATGGATTTTACATCATTCCTGGAAAAATAAAAGGAAGAAAGAAATCAACCTTATAACACAAACCGGGCGAAGCCTAGCTAAACGGTGCCCACTAGGCTCAGTCCAGTGGCTCAGCTACGCGAGGGAGGTGGTGACGCTGAAGGCGCCTTTGGGGCAGTGCACCTTCGCATTGGGGAGGCGACTTTGGGTGCTACCTCTCAACTTAAACGGGCGGGGCCTGCTACAGGACCGTCTCCCTCCTCCTGCCCGCGAAGGAGGAGGCAGAGGCCTCGTCGGTGGGAGATTGCCAGTGCCCCCGGCCACCACTCCGGGCGCCGGAGACACAGGCGGCTTCACCGAGCCACGCCACGTCCAGTGGTGGTCGAAGGACCCACTGGCAAGCTCGACCGCGAGCTCCATATTCTCCAGGGTGGAAGGGGCGGAGGCGAGGTTGAAACCGGTGGTCCGGCATTTTGGAGCATGAATTGGAGGGAGGCGCGGCTTCTCGGTGGTCGTGGGAGTCCTCGGGAGTGGTCAGTGGGAGTGGGGAAGCAACGGAGGCTTGGGTATGCCTGAGGGCACAACAATGGCACTTCGGCCATGGAGGTGGTCAGAGGGCACGACGGGGAGAGAGGGAGTGTCTGAGAGGCTCATGTGAGAGAGGGGGTTCCAACCGAGTCGAGAGAGAGCTCGGGGGTGGCTTATATGGGGGAAGCGTCGGTGTACCGTGGGCAGCGCCTACGGACACGCTCGGGTGAGATCGTGAAGGTTTACGAGGGGGCCGACCGTGTAGTGTGTTGCGGACGCCGAGGGTCCTTGACAGGCACGCGGGGGATAGCTGAGGTGGCCGGAGGCATCGGGGAGAGGGCGGCTATAGTGCTTTGGTGCACTGTAGCATGCTCCAGAGCGTGCATATGGCCGGCATGGCCATTTTAAAATGTTAGGGGCATGTCCTGATGAGGACATGACTACCTTGGATACGACCAAAAATATTGCATACATGCATATTTGTGAGGTGATTTCTAGTGCAAACTATTCAATAATCTATTTATGTTATCCAGAACAAAAATACTTCACACACTTTTGTGTTTTCTTTAATTGTAGGTGTATGGGACATTTGTACAATACACATATGAAGATAAGGGAAAGGAGAAGTTTAAGTTCTGTTCAAAAAGTTCTCTCACATCACTTTTGGGCCAAGAGAAGATAGAGTCCAAGTCTCTCACGTTACTGATTCAGATTCGGACTGCACAGACATACCTGACTCAAAACGTCAACAACTTTTTCATACGGACTCCAAATTGGGTGCTTCTTTTTTTGTTAAAAACTAGATTTCGTAATCTTTCCAACCCAATTGGAATCACCTTCACATTTGTCCGGAGCATTGAGATATCGGCGAAACAATCTGACGTTGCAGCAGAATCTGAGTCAAACAACAAGTCCAAAGGTGTTGCACCACCTCCACTTGGGCCCATGGGCCTTGTACGACCTAGGGTTAGTTTTAGGCTGCCTTTGGACGTCCTCCCACCTCCTTGGCCGCCACCCCTTGCCCCTATATAAGTAGATCCATCTAGTAGCTTTTTCCTTGGGATTTGTTTAATTAAAAGTTAGCCATTGCAACTTCGTGTACTTCGTTTGTGTCCAACGACCAGACCAAGACCGCTTACGGATCCCCACCATTATCAATACTTCATATATATTCGCAATATTCAGATTGCAATATCATATTCTTGCTTGTTCTTCGATTGCTTGCAGGAATAGACCTTCGTGGTCAGGCTGACTGTGCTTCCGGCATCGTCGGTAACCTCAGGAGACTGGTTTAGCGATTGCTAAGGCGCAACGTCGTGCATGTTTGTAGTCGGATCATCAAAGTTATCTCCACCAAATCGATAGTTATCATCTCATCGAAAGATCGGGACCCTCGCCTCTATCAAGTGGTATCAGTTTTCAGGTTGCTCGGTGAGAATTTCCAGTTGTTCCTAGATTAGATTTATTTTCTTACCTATTGTCCAAGAAAAAGCCATAAAAAAGTTAGATCTATTCATCCTTTGTCCAAGCCAGTCTGAGCCTTTGCAAATTTCCTTTCATTGCTTGCATAGTTGAATTATTGGTTGCATCGTCGTGTCGAGTTGCTCGTCTTAGTGTCTAGTTCGTTTAGAGTTTCAAGTTCTGTTCACATTAGTCACGCCGCCGCTGCATCGTTATCCCTTCCATTGTCCATCACCCATCCATCAATTTCCACCACATGCTACCCATCATTCATTGTCATAATCATAGTTGAGATCGTTCACATCTTCGCTTGATCCAATCTGCATCTTATCTAGTTTGTTTTGGAAAGAGGGAGAGAGAAAAGACAGAAAAAAGAGAGAAAGAAAAACAAAAAAAGTGTGAGGAAAAAAGAGAGAAAAAAATTCGGATCTATCTAGACTCAATCTCGTAGTTGAATTCGGATTGGAATCTCTTTTGTGCGCTGTTCAGTAAAACAGGCATAACTTCCTCATACGAAGTCCGTTTTGGCTCCGTGAGTACTCAAATGAAAGCTAGCGACGAGCCGCATCTAAATAGTTGCAGAAGTTTGTTCAATATTTGGCACCAGGGAAGCATCACCTCGGAAGCCATGGCTACCTTGGCAAAAGGCCCATAAAGGATAAGGAGGACGCGGAACATGAAGCCGCGAGTCTCCCAGACCCCTTCGCAAAGTTCACTGATGACCCACAAGTGTAGGGGATCTATTGTAGTCCTTTCGATAAGTAAGAGTGCGGAAACCAATGAGGAGCAGAAGGAAATGACAAGCGGTTTTCAGCAAGGTATTCTCTGCAAGCACTGAAAATATCGGTAACATATAGTTTTGTGATAAGATAAATTGTAACGGGTAACAACTAAACAAAGTAACTAAGGTGCAGCAAGGTGGCCCAATCTTTTTTTTAGCAAAGGACAAGCCTGGACGAACTCTTATATAAATCAAAGCGCTCCCGAGGACACATGGGAATTGTTGTCAAGTTAGTTATCATCATGCTCATATTATTCGCGTTCGTTACTTTGATAATTTGATATGGGGGTGGACTGGTGCTGGGGTGCTGCCATTCCTTGGACAAGCCTCCCACTTATGATTAACCCCTCTTGCAAGCGATGATGCCTCTTAGGATACGATTCTCGTCCTCGAGCTTATTAATTTGCTGCTTAAGATCCATTACTTCCTTGCGATGTTTACCCGTGACAGCTAGAGATCCATCAACCCATGGATGTTTCGTTGCTGCGGGAGAAAAAGCAACACTCTTTTTCATATTTTCATAAGAGAGAAATCTAGCATTGGGAAGAATAACCGAATTTGGTATTGGTGAGCTCTAAAGTTCCTCCAGCATGAATCTGGTTTGAAGACGAGAGGTAACTTCTTGATCCTCCTCCATGGCATCCGCTCTTTTCAAGTCATCCTGCATCTCTTCCTTCGTTGCTGGCCCAAAGTGGTTAGCATCATTGTATGCTCTTGGGCCTGGTGCCAGGTGAGATATCCGACTCTCCCCGACCGACTCTTGCAAAGACATCTTGCTCCAAATCTGCTGCAGAAACAACTCAAAACAAAACAAAGGATTTTGCCGTGGTGCGGTGGTCAAAACCTTCGGGAGATTATATAATGAATTTTTACCAACCAAAAGAAGTATCGTGCAAGAAAACGGAGTCCGAGGGCACACGAGGTGGCCACAAGGTCGGGGCGCGCCTAGGGGGTAGAGCGCGCCCTCCACCGTTGTGGTGACCTCGTGTCTCTTTCAGACTACTTTTAATTTTCCTAATTTTTTATATATTCCAAAACGGAGAAAAATATCATTGGAAACATTTTGGAGTCGGTTTACTTACCGTACCACATACCTATTCCTTTTCGAAGTCTGAAACGTTCTGGAAAGTGTCCCTTATGTACTCCTCCGGGGTTACGGTATCAATTATATTGGTCTCAACATTTATGGGAGTATCTGAGATGTAATGTTTGATTCTTTGACCGTTTACTGATAATCCCCAAGTGCAAGGAATCATCGTAGCAATTTCCAAAGGTGGAAGTGATAAGTATGGAGTGTCGAACCCACAAGGAGCTAAAGGTAAGATCAATATTCTCTCAAGCCCTATCTGCCACTGATACGACTCTACGTACACCGAACGTTTGCTTCCAACTAGCAACGAGAAATAAAACTATGTTGTGGGTATGAAGAGGATAACTTTGTATCATATCAGAGAGCTAAAATATAAAAGTAGGTGCTGTTATCATGAAGTTAGAATATATTACTAAATATTATAAATAGCGAGTGTGGAATAATGGTGGATCGTTGTGCGGAATTGTCCTAGGCAATCATTAACAAGACCGGTAATCAGTATTGAAGTTTCGTATGAGGGAGGTGCATAAGCTAACATACTTTCTCTACTGTTTTCATATGCACTTATGATTGGAACTCTAGCAAGCATCTGCAACTACTAAAGATCATTAAGGTAAAAACCCAACCATAGCATTAAAGCATCAAGTCCTCTTTATCCCATACGCAACAACCCCCTTACTCGGGTTTGTGCTTTAATCACTCACGCAACCCACTATAAGAGAATCATAAACGTATTGCAACACCCTACAGCGGGATTCCCTCACGCTTGCGTGCCGCGGAGGGCACCATAGGACAGCACCAAAGTAAAACATGCAACTCATACCAATCTAGATCATCAATCAACCCAAAGACAAAGGATATCTACTCAAAACATCATAGGATGGCAACACATCATTGGATCATAATATGTGGCATAAAGCACCATGTTCAAGTAGGGATTATAGCGGGGTGCGGGAGAGTGGACCGCGTAAAATAGATGAGGATGGTGATGATAATGGTGATGTTGATGAAGACGATCACCGGGGTGATGATTCCCCTCTCGATGGCACTCCGGTGCCACCAAGAGAGAGGAGGAGAGGTTCTCCCCCTTGTGCTTCCTCCTCCATGGCCTCCCCCCTAGATGGGGAGAGGTTCTCCCTCTGGTCCTTGGCCTTCATGGTGATGATGGCCCCTCCGGGATCCTCCTCCATGCCCTCCGGTGATGATGGCCCCCTCCAGCAGGGTGCCAGAGAGGGCCTAGATTGGTTTTCGGTGCCTACGGAGGCTTCTGGCGGCGGAACTCCCGATCTAGGTTAATTTTCCGAGGTTTCTATATTTATAGGAATTTTTGGAGTCGGTCCCACGTCAAGGAGGTGCCCGAGGCGTCCACGAGGCAGGCCCATGGGCCTGGGGGCGGGGGGTGGGCGTGCCCCCACCCTCGTGGGTGCCCCGGGACTCTCCTATCCCAACTCTTTTACTCCGGGGTCTTCTTTTGGTCCATAAAAAATCGTCAAAAATTGGCACATCAATTGGACTTCGTTTGATATTCCTTTTCTGTAAAACTCAAAAACAAGGAAAAAACAGAAACTGGCACTGGGCTCTAGGTTAATAGGTTAGTCCCAAAAACCATATAAAATAACATATAAATGCATATAAAACATCCAAGGTTTATAATATAATAGCATGAATACTTCATAAATTATAGATATGTTGGAGACGTATCAGCATCCCCAAGCTTAATTCCTGCTCGTCCTCGAGTAGGTAAATGATAAAAGAAATAATTTATGAAGTGTGAATGCTAGCAAGTGCATAAGTTTCATCAATGATAGTTCCAATCACTTTTTCTAGCATCATTATATATCATAACAGTAGCTTATTTTCATAAACCTTTTCATGATCAAGTAACAATCTATTCACATGTTAAAGTATATATCATAAACTCTCTTGAAACTAACAAACTATATTCTGAGTCATCAAACAATTGCAATTCATCTTATTTTCAAGAAGGGAATATGTCAGAGCTTTGATTTAGCAGACTCTACATACTCAACTATCATTTAGTCTTTCACAATTGTTAACACTCACGTGATATTTATGGGTTCAAAGTTTTAAACGGACACAGAGAAAGATAGGGGCTTATAGATTCGCCTCCCAACTTTTACCTCAAGGGTAATGTCAACAATAATAGTTCATGATAACTTACATCCAATTGGATATATATATATCAGGATCTTTCCAACACAATGTGCTTGCTAAAGGATAAAATGTAAAAAGGAAAGGTGAAGATCACCATGACTCTTGCATAAGGTAGAAGATAAAAGTAAAAAATAGGCCCTTCGCAGAGGGAAGCAGAGGTTGTAATGCTCTTTTATGGTTGGATGCACAAAATCTTAATGCAAAAGAACGTCACTTTATATTGCCAGTTGTGATATGGACCTTTATTATGCAGTCTGTCGCTTTTATTTCTTCCACATCACAAGATCGTATAAATCTTATTTTCTCCACATTAATAGATCATACATATTTAGAGGGCAATCTTTATTGCATGCACCGATGACAACTTACTTGAAGGATCTTACTCAATCCATAGGTAGGTATGGTGGACTCTCATGGCAAAACTGGTTTAAGGAATGTTTGGAAGCACAAGTAGTATCTCTACTTGGTGCAAAGAATTTGGCTAGCATGAGGGGGAAAAGCAAGCTCAACATGTTGGATGATCCCAGACAATATACTTTATTTCAGATATAAGAACACATAACCCATTACGTTGTCTTCCTTGTCCGACATCAACCTTTTAGCATGTCATATTTTAATGAGTGCTCACAATTACAAAAAATGTCCAAGATAGTATATTTATATGTGAAATCTCTCTTCCTTCAATATTCTTTCATGAATTGTTCAAGTGACCAATTCTAGGTTTGCTAACTTTCAATAAGTTTACTACCTATACTTATTCTATGTGAAGTCATTACTCCCCATGGTATAAGCATATGAAACATATATAAATTCAGATTAATGATATTCAATTATTCAACCATTTACTCATAGGATATATGTGAAGCACGTGAGTAAATGACAAACTACTCCAAAAGATAATAGTGAAGGACACTGAGTAGCCAAATAATTAACTAGCCATTAGAGGATTCTTTTTCATTTAATAATTCAGATCCAATGATTTTATTCAAACATCAAGTAGAATTGAAAATACGCTCCAAGAAAAACACATATCATGTGACGAATAAAAATATAGCTCCGAGTAAGGTATACCGATAGTTTTGAAGACGAAAGAGGGGATGCCTTCCGGGGCATCCCCAAGCTTAGGCGCTTGAGTCTTCCTTCAATATTACCTTGGGGTGCCTCGGGCATCCCCAAGCTTAGGTTCTTTCCACTCCTTATTCTCCTCATATCGATATCTCACCCAAAGCTTGAAAACTTCAATCACACAAAACTTAACGGAACTTCGTGAGATAGGTTAGTATGATAAAGAGCAAACCATTCACTTTGGTACTGTCAAAGACAAGGTTCATAATTTTTCTCACACAATGCCTACTATACCATATCATTTCTACAATTTATATTGAGAAATATAAGTCATAGAAACTAGAAAACAAGCAAACTATGCAATGAAAACAGAATCTTGTCAGAAACAGAACAGTCTGTAATGGTCTGAACACTAACCATACTTCTGCTACTCAATAAATTGGTGGACGTGAGAAATTTGTCTATTAATCTTCTGCAAAAAGAATCAACCTAATCACACTCTCCAATAAAAAATGGCAGCAAATCTCGTGAGCGTAAAGTTTCGGTTTTTTACAGCAAGATCACATTAACTTTCACCCAAGTCTTCCCAAAGGTCTTACTTGGCACTTTATTGAAGCAAAAGCTATAATACATGATTAATACAGTAGCTTAATCATGAGAACACACAAAAACATTAAGGTTAAATATTGGGTTGTCTCCCAACAAGCGCTTTTCTTTAATGCCTTTTAGCTAGGCATGATGATTTCAACGATGCTCACATAAAAGATAAGAATTGAAACATAAAGAGAGCATCATGAAGAATATGACTAGAAAATTTAAACCTAACCCACTTCATATGCCTAGGGATTTTGTGAGTACACAACTTATGGGAACAAGAATCAACTAGCATAGGAAGGAAAAACAAGGATAACTTCAAAACTTTAAGCACATAGAGAGGAAACTTGATATTATTGCAACTCCTACAAGCATATATTCCTCCCTCATTATAATTTTCAGTAGCATCATGAATGAATTCAACAACATAACCATCACATAAAGCATTCTTTTCATGATCTACAAGCATAGAAAATTTTCTAATCTCCACATAAGCAAAATTCTTCTCATTCGGAATAGCGGGATCACTAGTTCCTAGAGTTGACACTCTTCCAAACCCGCTTTAGATGATAGTATTATTCATACTCCAAAAGATATAAGTAAAGTTCATGGAGCATTCTACAACTATATAAACTAACCAATGTCCAAGCTCAAAATGTATAAGTGAAGCACACGAAGCATTCTATAAAACCATACTCAAAAGATTTAAGTGAAGCACACAAAGCATTCTCTAAAACCATACTCAAAAGATTTAAGTGAAGCACAAAGAGCAATTCTATAAGATCATACATAAAAGATATAAGTGAAGCACATGAAGCATTCTATAAATCAATGAAGGGCTATCTCATACTATCATGGTTCATAAAGGAAGAACAAAAAAATAAAGGACACAAATCATGTGAACGGAACAAAAATCGAGGTATACCGATAATTGTTGAAGAAGAAAGATGGGTTGCCAACCAGGGCATCCCCAAGCTTAGATGATTGAGTATCCTTAGAATATTTACTTGGGGTGCCTTGGTAATCCCCGAGCTTGAACTCTTGCCTCTCTTTATTCTTCTCACATCGGTAACTCCTCGTTCTTTGAACACTTCATCCCCACAAAACTTTAACAAAAACTTTGTGAGATCCGTTAGTATAATAAAGCAAATCACTACCTTTAGGTACTGTTGCAAACTCATTCCAATTTCATATTAGAACTATATCTACTGTATTACAACTGCACCATGGTTCATACCCCCCGATACTACCCATAGATTCATCAAATAAGCAAACAACACACGAAAAACAGAATCTGTCTAAAACAGGACAGTCTGTAGTAATCTGAAGGTTTAGTAAACTTATGTAACTCTAACAGTTATGAAATAAATTTTAGAATTTGAAAAATTTATACATAAGTAATGTTCAAAAAGTTTCAGACCCATTTGACTTTCCATTAAAAAATGTAAAATCACGCGCTACAGCCAAAGTTTCTGTTTTTGTTCTGCACATAGTAAACAAGCAATCTAATCGTCCTAAAACCAAAGATTGGCACATTATTTTTATAATACAATGGATATATATAAGGGGATAATTATTTACAGAGACACTTCCATGAAAAATTCTACATTGTTTCCATGAGCATGAACACGAGTGCTCAAGGTCGACCGTCACTCTTCCATGCATAACTTTCCAATCGCTTCTCTTTTGAAAAACTTTTTTGGCATGAGAGGCAAGTAAAAAAATTTATTCTTTTAATTTTTTTGTATGTTTCACCCACAACTAAACATAAACAAAATCTACTTAGTGAAGGAAAGCAAACAAGCACACACGAGAATATCAACCCCACGCTATTGCTCCCCGGCAACGGCGCCAGAAAAGAGCTTGATAATCCCCAAGTGCAAGGAATCATCGTTGCAATTTCCAAAGGTGGAAGCGATAAGTATGGAGCATCGAACCCACAAGGAGCTAAAGGTAAGATCAATATTCTCTCAAGCCCTATCTGCCACTGATACGACTCTGCGTACACCGAACGTTTGCTTCCAACTAGCAACGAGAAATAAAACTATGTTGTGGGTATGAAGAGGATAACTTTGTATGATATGGGAGAGCTAAAATATAAAAGTAGGTGCTGTTATCATGAAGTTAGAATATATTACTAAATATTGTAAATAGCGAGTGTGGAATAATGGTGGATCAGTGTGCGGAATTGTCCTAGGCAATTGTTAACAAGACCGGTAATCACTATTGCAGTTTCATATGAGGAAGAGGCATAAGCTAACATACTTTGTCTACTCGGATCATATGCACTTATGATTGGAACTCTAGCAAGCATCCACAACTACTAAAGATCATTAAGGTAAAAAACCAACCATAGCATTAAAGCATCAAGTCCTCTTTATCCCATACGCAACAACCCCCTTACTCGGATTTGTGTTTCAGTCACTCACGCAACCCACTATAAGCGAATCATAAACGTATTGCAACACCCTACAGCGGGGGTCCCTCACGCTTGCGCGACGTGGAGGGCACCATAGGACAGCACCAAAGTAAAACATACAACTCATACTAATATAGATCATCAATCAACCCAAAGATAGAGGATATCTACTGAAAACATCATAGGATGGCAACACATCATTGGATCATAATATGTGGCATAAAGCACCATGTTCAAGTAGGGATTACATCGGGGTGCGGGAGAGTGGATCGCGTAAAAGAGATGAGGATGGTGATGATGATGGTGATGTTGATGAAGACGATCACCGCGGCGATGATTCCCCTCTTGATGGCACTCCGGTGCCACCAAGAGAGAGGAGGAGAGGTTATCCCCCTTGTGCTTCCTCCTCCATGGCCTCCCCTGGATGGGGAGAGGTTCTCCCTCTGGGCCTTGGCCTTCATGGTGATGATGGCCCCTCCGGGATCCTCCTCCATGCCCTCCGGTGATGATGGCCCCCTACGGCAGGGTGCCAGAGAGGGCCTAGATTGTTATTCGGTGGCTACGGAGGCTTCTTGCAACGGAACTCCCGATCTAGGTTAATTTTCGACGTCTCTGTATTTATAGGAATTTTTGGTGTCGGTCTCACATCAAGGAGGTGCCCGAGGCATCCACGAGGCAAGCCCACGCGCCTGGGGGGGGGGGGAGGTGGGCGCGCCCCCACCCTCATGGAAGCCCCGGGACTCTCCTGTCCCGACTCTTTTACTCCGGGGTCTTCTTTTGGTCCATAAAAAATCGTCAAAAATTGGCACATCAATTGGACTCTGTTTGATATTCCTTTTCTTTAAAACTCAAAAACAAGGAAAAACAGAAACTGGCACTGGGCTCTAGGTTAATTGGTTAGTCCCTAAAACCATATAAAATAGCATATAAATGCATATAAAACATCCAAGGTTGATAATATAATAGCATCAATACTTCATAAATTATAGATACATTGCAGACATATCATTTACCACCTTCGGCATTGTTGATTTTTATGGCGCCTGAACGATAGACCTCCTCGATAATGTAAGGACCTTCCCATTTAGAGAGAAGCTTTCATGCAAAAAAATCTTAAGCGAGAGTTGTATAGCAAAACATGATCACCTACATTAAACTCACACATTTGTATGGTTTTATCATGCAATCTTTTAACCTTTTCTTTAAACAACTTGGCATTCTCATAGGCTTGGGTTCTCCATTCATCAAGTGAGCTAATGTCAAATAACCTCTTATCACCGGCAAGTTTGAAATCATAATTGAGCTTTTGAATAGCCCAATATGCCTTGTGTTCTAGTTTAAGAGGCAAGTGACATGCTTTTCCATAAACCATTTTATACGAAGGCATACCCATAGGATTCTTATGAGTAATTCTATAAGCCCATAGTGCATCATAAAGTTTCTTAGACCAATTCTTTCTAGATCTATTAACAGTCTTTTGCAAAATTAATTTGATCTCTCTATTGCTCAATTATACTTGACCACTAGACTAAGGATGGTATGGAGATGCAATTCTATGGTTAACATCATACTTAGAAAGCATTTTACAGAAAGCACCATGAATAAGATGTGAACCACCATCAGTCATTAAATATCTAGGGACTCCAAACCTCGGAAATGTAACTTCTTTGAGCATCTTAATAGAAGCGTTATGATTAGCACTACTAGTTGGAATAGCTTCTACCCACTTAGTAACATAATTAACAACAACTAAAATATGTGTATACCCATTAGAGGAAGGAAAAGGTCCCATATAATCAAAGCCCCAAACATCAAATGGTTGAATAACAAGTGAATAGTTCATAGGAATTTCCCGACGTCTACTAATATTACCAATCCTTTGACATTGATCACAAGACAAGACCAACTTACGAGCATCCTTGAAGAGAGTAGGCCAATAGAAACCGGATTGCAATACCTTATGTGCAGTTCTATCTCCAGCGTGCTGTCCTCCATAAAAATTGGAGTGGCACTTGCATAGGATTTGTTCCTGTTCATGCTCAGGTACACAACGTCTAATAACACCATCTACTCCTTCTTTGTAAAGGTGTGGGTCATCCCAAAAGTAATGTCTTAAATCCTAGAAAAACTTTTTATTTTGCTGGTATGTGAAACTAGGTGGTATAAATTTAGCAACAATTGAATTTCTTATCAACTCCTTGTCCTAGAACAGCACCAACAGCATAATCACTAGCATCACACATAATTTCAAAGGGTAAATTCCAATCAGGTGGTTTAACAATAGGTGCAAAAATCAAGGCTTTCTTAAGTATTTCAAATGCTTTTACACAATCATCATCAAAAGCAAAAGGAACATATTTTTGTAAGATATTAGTGAGAGGCCTAGAAATTTTAGAGAAGTCCTTAATAAACCTCCTATGGAAACCGACATGACCAAGGAAACTTCCTATACCTCTGATATCTTCAGGATACAACATGTTTTCAATATCATCTACTTTAGCTTTATCAACTTCAATACCTCTTTCAGAAATTTTATGCCCCAAGACAATACCTTCATTAACCATAAAGTGACACTTCTTACAATTCAATACAAGATTAGTTTCTTCACATCTCTGGAAAACTCGATCAAGGTTGCTTAAGCAATCACCAAAAGAAGTTCCGTAAATGAAGAAATCATCCATGTAAACCTCAACAATCTTTTCACAAAAGTCAGAGAATATAGAAGTCATACATCTTTGAAAGGTAGCAGGTGCATTACATAAACTAAAAGGCATACATCTATAAGCAAAGGTACCGAAAGGGCAAGTAAAAGTGGTTTTCTCTTGATCATCTTTTGTCACAGGTATTTGAGAGAAACCAGAATAACCATCCAAAAAGCAAAAATGCGTATGTTTGGATAATCTTTCTAGAATTTGCTCAATAAAAGGTAGAGGGTAATGATCTTTTCTAGTAGCTTTATTTAATTTGTGGAAATAAATGACCATTCTATACCATGTCACGATCTTTGTGGAATCAATTCATTCTTATCATTAGGAACAATAGTAATACCTCCCTTCTTAGGGACACAATTGTGACGCCCCCGATTTAATCGTACACTAATCATACACGCAAACGTGTACGATCAAGATCAGGGACTCACGGGAAGATACCACAACACAACTCTACAAATAAAATAAGTCATACAAGCATCATATTACAAGCCAGGGGCCTCGAAGGCTCGAATACAAGAGCTCGATCATAGACAAGTCAGCGGAAGCAACAATATCTGAGTACAGACATAAGTTAAACAAGTGTGCCTTAAGGAGGCTAGCACAAACTGGGATACGGATCGAAAGAGGCGTAGGCCTCCTGCCTGGGATCCTCCTAACTACTCCTGGTCGCCGTCAGCGGGCTGCACATAGTAGTAGGCACCTCCCGAGTAGTAGTAGTCGTCGTCGACGGTGGCGTCTGGATCATGGGCTCCAACATCTGGTTGCGACAACCAGGTAGAAGGGATAGGGGGAAAAGAGGGAGAAAGCAGCCGTGAGTACTCATCCAAAGTACTCGCAAGCAAGGAGCTATACTACATATGTATGCATTGGTATCAACTGGAGTAAGGCTATTGTATGTGGAATGAACTGCAGAATGCTAGAATAAGAGGGGGATAGCTAATCCTCTCGAAGACTACGCTTCTGGCAGCCTCCGTCTTGCAGCATGTAGAAGAGAGTAGACAGAAGTCCTCCAAGTAACATCGCATAGCATAACCCTAACCGATGATCCTCCCCTCGTCGCCCTGTGAGAGAGCGATCACTGGTTGTATCTGGCACTTGGAAGGGTGTGTTTTATTAAGTATCTGGTTCTAGTTGTCATAAGGTCAAGGTACAACTCCAAGTCATCCTGTTACCAAAGATCACGGCTATTCGAATAGATTAAGTTCCCTGCAGGGGTGCACCACATATCCCAACACGCTCGATCCCATTTGGCCGGACACACTTTCCTGGGTCATGCCCGGCCTCGGAAGATCAACACGTCGCAGCCCTACCTAGGCACAATAGAGAGGCCAGCACGCCGGTCTAAATCCTATGGCGCAGGGGTCTGGGCCCATCGCCCATTGCACACCTGCACGTTGCGTACGCGGCCGGAAGCAGAACTACCCCCCTTAATACAAGAGCAGGCTTACGGTCCAATCCGGCGCGCGCCACTCAGTCGCTGACGTCACGAAGGCTTCGGCTGATACCACGACGTCGAGTGCCCATAACTGTTCCCGTGTAGATGGTTAGTGCGTATAGGCCAGTAGCCAGACTCAGATCAAGTACCAAGATCTCGTTAAACGTGTTAAGTATCCGCCAACGCCGACCAGGGCCAGGCCCACCTCTCTCCTAGGTGGTCTCAACCTGCCCTGTCGCTCCGCCACAAGTAACAGTCGAGGGCCTTCGGGAACCCAGGCCCACCTGTACCGGGATGGAGCCACCTACCCCTTCAGCCCCCAACTCCGAACAGTACCACATGTAATGTAACAGTGTAAAGTATATAGTATATGCCCGTGATCACCTCCCGAAGTGATCACGGCCCAGTAGTATAGCATGGCAGACGGACAAGAGTGTAGGGCCACTGATGGAACACTAGCATCCTATACTAAGCAGTAGGATAGCAGGTAAAGGTAACAACAATAGTAGCAAGGACGGGCTATGCAACAGGATAGGATTAACAGAAAGCAGTAACATGCTACACTACTCTAATGCAAGCAGTAGAGAGAAGAGTAGGCGATATTTGCTGATCGAAGGGGGGGCTTGCTTGGTTGCTCTGGCAAGAAGGACGTGTCGTCAACACCGTAGTCGAACTAGGGGTCGCCGGCAGTCCCGGGGTCTACCAGAAAGAAGTAACGGAGGGGAAACACAATAAATAACAGAGCAATCAAAGTATCACAAAGTGAGATGCGTCAATACGTTGTGCTAGGTGTGACCTAACGCATGGATAGGTGATACGGGCAAAGGGGAAAAATATCCAGAAAAGTATTCCCGACGTTTCGCGTTTGCGAACAAAC
>NC_041390.1:272540305-272623351 GCF_002162155.2 Triticum dicoccoides | reverse complement strand
TTCGGATTCGCCTTGCTTTTCTGAGCAACTTTCATATATAAAGTATTTTCATCCAAGTTACGTACTATTTTATATTAATTTTCTAAAGTTTTTAAATATTCTAGAATTATTATATTTAGCTTAAACCGAATTGACCGAGTCAATTTGACTAGTCAAAAGGATAGGTGTGGCCCACATGCCATAGACTATAAACCTAAATAAATAAATAAACCTAACTTATTTAAAAGGGGGCCTACATGTCATCTACTACTAAAGTAACCTAGCACTAATAAAAGGCCCTAATAAAACTAGCTAGACAGCAAAAATAATCCTAAAACTAATCCACCTAATTAAATTAGACCTAGACTAATTTTGGGGCAGCCCCACGCACTTGGCACATCGGCCACACACACTCACACGCTGCACACACATCACACACACACACCTACACAGCACACACACGCTGCTATGCAGGTAAAATCTGTTTTCTATTAAGAAAAGATGGACTTTTGTGATTTTCATAGGAATTAATCCATGC
This sequence comes from Triticum dicoccoides, assembly GCF_002162155.2. Lineage (NCBI taxonomy): Eukaryota > Viridiplantae > Streptophyta > Magnoliopsida > Poales > Poaceae > Triticum > Triticum dicoccoides. Next base: position 272,622,834 of record NC_041390.1, on the reverse strand, counting down.
ATCAAATTGATTTGGTTCAATGGAAACATTTGAGCTTTGACAAGTGTACTACCTACCAATATTATTCTTACTCCTGTTAACAGTTGTTTAGCTGCTGTTTAGGGGCAGTCCAGGGGGTTACTTGGTGTAAAATTCGCAAAGCTAGCCATAGCTACAGTAATTAGTAGTGCAGAGGAGAGCAGGGGCACGCGTGGTTGGTCGTGGCGGGCGTAGGCGGGGCAGCCGCAGCAGCAAGCGAAACCATATGCGGACGAGCGCGAGCGGAGCGCAGCACGGCAGCAGCAAGGGAACCAACGGGCGCGGGCAGAGGCGCAGCGGGGCCAGCGACGCGGCCGCGTTGGCGGCGCAGTGGCTCGCCGAGGCAAGCGCGGGGCGGCGAGCTTGAGCCAAGGCCGGGCTGGGCAAGGTAGCTAGAAGGCGCGCAAGCTTGAACCAAGGCCGGGCTGGGCAAGGTAGCCAGCAGGCGCGCGAGCTGCACGTAGGAGAGGAGCGGGCCTACACGTGCACGGGTGGAGCGGCGCAGTAGTAGCGACCAGCACGGGCGCGTGCATGCGGCAGCGGGCGGTCCGCGGGCAGCAGGGGGCTACGCGGCCACAGAGCGGCAGAGCAAGCGCAGGGCTGGCTCGGGCGCGGCCGGCACGAGGACTAGGCGGCAGCGGCGGGTGCGGGCCGCAGCAGCAGCAGCGTCGCAAGCAAAGCAGCGCAGTAGCTGCACGCATGTACACATACGCGAGAGTTCGGGCATGACGGTGATGGCGGCCTACGGCATGCAAACGAAGGGGAGGGACATAGGGGTTGGACGGGCGGCTCACCGGGATCCCGTAGGGGTGCAAAGGTGGGCTCGGAGAGGATCGACATCGCCGGAGTCATTGACGAACGGCGACGTCCGAAGGATGAAGGAGAGCTCGATCCCCGCGATGTGGGGCTCTCCATCTTGGTCTCGTGGTTCCAGGCGATGAAGCAGACCATGGCGGGGCGGAGGGACATGTCATCAGGCACCGGGGAGGAGGGTAGCCACGCCGGCGAGGGCAACCATGGCGACGACGGTGTCGGACGCGGTTGGATCTGGAGGAGGGGTGTAGCGAGAGGGGGAGAGAGGAGGAGGGGGAGCGCGAGGGCAAGTGGGGAGGGGACAAGGGAAGCCCGAGGCGTCGCCCTTATCCCCTCCGGCGTCGTCGGCGAGGCGGTTCGATGGGAGCGCCCTCGGTGGCTCGGTCGCTGCAGCAGTGTGAGCAGGGAGCGTTTGGACGTTCGGCTGGGCCTCTGGCTCGGATGGGCTAAGGCCCAGAGGGGCGGGGGGATTGTTTACCTCTTATTTAATTTGTTATTTTTCTTTTTACAGTTCTAGTTTTCTTTTGTTTTTGAATAGCTATTAGCATTATAAAATATAGGAACAACACCTAAATTGGTTTTACTAATTATACCACTGCCACATTTAGTTCGAGGTTCAAATAAAATAGTTTAGTATTTTTATTATTTAAAAAGCATTAAATAATTATTTTTAGCCACTGTTATATTCACAAAAGAGCATTAAAATACTTTACCAAAGTGTTGGGTCACCAACATAATTACTTATGGAATATTTTCCACACTTTGAACATTTTATTTTGAGTGTTTGAGAAATTTCATTTCTGGGCTTTAATTTGAGTTTGAGTTTGAACTAAGATTTGATCAGGCGAGGATTAGCAACAGTAATGTGATGACCTGGCATCATTAGTAGGGGATTACTGTAGTTTAATTATCGGGGCGTCACAAATCTCCTCCACTACAAGAAATCTCGTCCCGAGATTTAAGAGGTGGAGTAAGGGGGAAATAGTTGGTTATGATATTCTAACGAGTCTTCTCATTCCTGGCTGCTCTTCTCGAAGAAGGTGACCCCTTTCATTGGTGTTTTCATTTCTCTGCTTCATATCGTCGTGATGAAGTCGTCATCCTTTCTTCAGAAACTCCGTCATACTTACGAATAGGTAACGGGGCAGATCGGCAACGACATAATGCTATAAGGGTAATAATCTGGGATTAACCGATGAATGAGCATATGAGTACCTCTCGAGTTGAACAAATAAAACACGTCGAGAATAAAGTTCGAAGGAACAATAAAAAGTTTCAAGAAGCCAAGCAATCATTTAATGCCTAGTCAGAAGGTGAAAGGGTTTTAGGGCAACGTGAATAAGTATTACGTCTGATACCAGAATAGATCACTAGGAATGTGGCTCGTGAATTGCATACGAAGCCAAGCGCGATGATTAACTTTGGAAACAGGGTGTACATGTGAGTCAGGTTTTGATCCTGTGGAACTGTGGGTTATGGGCCCACCATGTGGGTTAAAAGTTGGAAGGGCGGTGACATCTTGGATGATCATGTAAGCAAGGCATGTCAGAGGATAGCCTGTCGGTTATGTCGGCAACAACATCGGTACCAAGGGCAAGGGACGAAGAGAACCATTTTCCTGCTCGTTGAACGAGGCGGACCAATAGGCAAAGTTCTCGTCCATCGGTGGTCACCGAAATGTCATCAACAATGGTAACAGGATCTTGCTAACAGAGTTGTACACCGAGGTGTTTACATAAGTAGTAGAATAATACTGCTTAGATTATATAGACCTCAAGAAAGGTTAAACCAAACAATGGAAAGGACATATGATTATCAGATTAATCCGGTGATGGAAAGGAAAAATGTGTTTTAGTCATATAATTCAGGGATATATCCTTCCCAAGGACAAGCAGAGCATGGTATCCGTGGCAGGATATCATGTAGAAAACCCTTTTGGTAAGGGGAGAGAAATTTCATGACACTACGCATACAACGGTGTTTAGATAATTTAGCAAGAAGCATTTAGCATTGGCTTCAAATGTTCTTGTTGAAATTCGAAGTACCACAGACAAGCTTCGAGATAGCATTGACATGGTCACTGGGTAAAGATCAGACATTGGATACACAAAGGATCCTTCAGGAACAACTTATAGAATAAGCCTTACAATTTCCTCATGGAAGAATGGCTAACCTTGCTAAAAAGGAAACTAAAACAATAGGCCCTCCAGGCAGGTGTGTTAGGATGACATCACCTTATTGGATTAAAGTCCAATGTTATAACTCTTGGGAATATGTTCCAACCATCATATCTGACCAAGATTCAGGTCCGATTGGTGTCAGGATACCCCAGACTCAGGATGCCTGAGAAGAAAAGGTGCAACTCAAATTGACAAGATGACATTGTAAGATGATCAGGAAATGAACTATGGAAGCAAGTTCTGAATCATGAGTTCATCATTAAACCAAGGAGAGGATGAGGAGGTGGCTGATGAACTCAGCGATAATGAGTCTAGATTTCCAAAAGATGGATTCCCACCAGTATTCGAACAAGGAGATAACATCTGTCAGATCAAATGATATAATGAGGTATGCTCGAAGAAAACATACACAGTTAATCATTGATTGAAAGGTGCACCCGAAATATGGGCTTAGGTAGCATGATCAATGTTAGAATGGTGATTCGATAACCAATTTTCTAAGAATGAAATATCGACCATTAACTTCAAAGCAATAGGGTTGCTAGAAGTTTTGAAGTCGCACATCATAGTTCAATTGTTGGTTTTCCATTTAGAAACAACACGGGGACCAAGGAATGAGCGGATATGGAAAGAAGTATCACCTGTATCAAGATCTCTTAAGAGGTGGTGAAATTCTCACGACTTTCTTGACATAAAAGACGGTAATACTTCCAAGGTAATGAAGAACAACTGTTGGGTAGCAAGGATCTCAAGGTATAACACAAAACACGAACAAGTTTGTGTTGAACGGCAGACAATAAAGTGGTCGATGATAACATGAATCATCAAGAGGCAAGTATGGTATTTCTAGCCGTGAATTCACTTGACATCTCTGGAGAAGCCAAAGTGCTGACGGTGATCACGACAAATTTTGTCGAGAGACTCAATGAAGATGCCATCGAGTAGAAAGGGAAGGAAGAAGTGAAAGGCTATGAGAACCATGGATTCGACACAAGCTCGAAGTCAAGCTTGTTGTTCGAGGTGAAATGATAAGATGAGGAAGATCGACGTAAGCTTAGCTCGTCGTCGAAAGTTGCTCCGGGCATAAGGACCAGCTAGCACAGTTAAAAGTTGACACGATAAAAATATAGCCGAAAAGGCTAGGAATGATGTGATGGGGTATAAAACTTCCTAACATCATGTACTAGGTGTAATGCCTGAAGGTAAATCAGAGTAGAGGTTGGACAGGGGAAATGATTTGCAGAGGATAAGTATTTTAACTTATCTGGTAAATGGAATCAAGGAGGAAATATGGTCGGGACCATGATTACAAAGGATCAATTCATAGATACAAGATGAGCTTGTACCAAAGAAATAATTATTTTTATGAGCAGCTTCCATGATAAGTTCTACATCGGGTCCATGGGCATGAACACAAGGGTTCAAGGTCGACTCCCACTTCTTCAATGCATAACCTTTCATTCACTCCTTGTTTTCAAAGAAATCGTAGTGTAGAGTATTTATTTGGCGAAGTACCAGAAGAGTAAGACTCGTGAGAACTCTCGGGTTCACACGGATTATGGAAGGCATAAGTTCAACCCATCGGGGCATTTTTACGAATCTATACAACCATCAACCAAGCAAAAGATACGAGTTCAAAAGCAGAGTATTGGAGTCAAAGCAGATGATACCATTTACCGAAGGTATTTTGTAACAGGGAAAAACTCACAAGATTTTGGATGTGAAGGACACTATGGATATTAACCCAGCAATGGATCTGGCGATTCACGACAGAGTTGATGTGAGTATCGGTAATCAATCAGATGAAGAAGGGGATGCAAAGGCATTGGCTTATAGAAACGTTTGAATGATTCAATGCTTGGGTACAAAGGAATTATGATTTCAAGACGAAGGATCAGAAGCAGAGGCTCTGATCAAAAGATGAGTAAGTTGAATAGACTTAGAGTTGTACCCGATCAAATCTGGACTGGGCAAGAACCGGCTCATATTTGAAAGGATGTCTGAGCTGGAAAGAAAAATTCCAAGGATTAATTGATGATTGCGAGTATTCGGCACACGCTGAATCCATAGGAACAGAATGTCAATCACAAAGAATTTTAAAGAATATTGCTAGACATATGGAATTAATCCTAATGCAAGCAGACAAGGAGAATCAAGAGCAATAGGCCACAAAGGATTTTGAAAGATTAGATAGCATTTTCAGGTATTTTGGAAAGCATATGAACAGATGTGGACGAACGAACCCCAGTTAAGTGAATTATCCATAGTGCGAAAAGAAGCTCCATAGAAAAAGGCACAAAGGATTCTCAGAACAACGGAGAGTACTAGGTGTATCTTGTAATAACAGGAGCAACTGGGGATGAAGGTACAAGCGGTAAGGATGTTATTCACGGGGATTATCGGTGGTCAGGAACTGCAAGGCAGTTGGCACAGTGTCTCGAGAAACATCGAGGAGTATCTGCAGAATCTTCTGGCGAAGCAAGCGATCATCGATAATGTCAGGGCTCTCCGAGAGGAAGTGGTTACGAGATCCTAGAGTCAGAGTTAGCAAAATCATTTAACCCGAATATAAGAGAGTTCAGAGTCCTAGAGTAAGGATCGAGGAGTAAAAGATCCTAATACCACCCAGATGGCGACGTGGGCCCGTAAGGCACACAACCATGTTAGTAAAAGTTTTTGTAATGTCTAGACTCAACTTCGGCCAAGGAGTGTGGAAGGGGGATTCCTACAGGCAGTCGGCTCTGATACCAACTTATGACGCCCCCGATTTAATCGTACACTAATCATACACGCAAACGTGTATGATCAAGATCAGGGACTCACGGGAAGATACCACAACACAACTCTACAAATAAAATAAGTCATACAAGCATCATATTACAAGCCAGGGGCCTCGAAGGCTCGAATACAAGAGCTCGATCATAGACGAGTCAGCGGAAGCATAAATATCTGAGTACAGACATAAGTTAAACAAGTGTGCCTTAAGAAGGCTAGCACAAACTGGGATACAGATCGAAAGAGGCGTAGGCCTCCTGCCTGGGATCCTCCTAACTACTCCTGGTCGCCGTTAGCGGGCTGCACGTAGTAGTAGGCACCTCCCGAGTAGTAGTAGTCGTCGTCGACGGTGGCGTCTGGATCATGGGCTCCAACATCTGGTTGCGACAACCAGGTAGAAGGGATAGGGGGAAAAGAGGGAGAAAGCAGCCGTGAGTACTCATCCAAAGTACTCGCAAGCAAGGAGCTATACTACATATGTATGCATTGGTATCAACTGGAGTAAGGCTATTGTATGTGGAATGAACTGCAGAATGCTAGAATAAGAGGGGGATAGCTAATCCTCTCGAAGACTACGCTTCTGGCAGCCTCCGTCTTGCAGCATGTAGAAGAGAGTAGACTGAAGTCCTCCAAGTAACATCGCATAGCATAACCCTAACCGATGATCCTCCCCTCGTCGCCCTGTGAGAGAGTGATCACCGGTTGTATCTGGCACTTGGAAGGGTGTGTTTTATTAAGTATCCGGTTCTAGTTGTCATAAGGTCAAGGTACAACTCCAAGTCGTCCTCTTACCGAAGATCACGGCTATTCGAATAGATTAACTTCCCTGCAGGGGTGCACCACATATCCCAGCACGCTCGATCCCATTTGGCCGGACACACTTTCCTGGGTCATGCCCGGCCTCGGAAGATCAACACGTCGCAGCCCTACCTAGACACAACAGAGAGGTCAGCACGCCGGTCTAAATCCTATGGCGCAGGGGTCTGGGCCCATCGCCCATTGCACACCTGCACGTTGCGTACGCGGCCGGAAGCAGAACTACCCCCCTTAATACAAGAGCAGGCTTACGGTCCAATCCGGCGCGCGCCACTTAGTCATTGACATCACGAAGTCTTCGGCTGATACCACGACGTCGAGTGCCCATAACTGTTCCCGCGTAGATGGTTAGTGCGTATAGGCCAGTAGCCAGACTCAGATCAAATACCAAGATCTCGTTAAACGTGTTAAGTATCCGCGAACACCGACCAGGGCCAGGCCCACCTCTCTCCTAGGTGGTCTCAACCTGCCATGTCGCTCCGCCACAAGTAACAGTCGAGGGCCGTCGGAAACCCAGGCCCACCTCTACCGGGATGGAGCCACCTGCCCCTTCAGCCCCCAACTCCGAACAGTGTAAAGTATATAGTATATGCCCGTGATCACCTCCCGAAGTGATCACGGCCCAGTAGTATAGCATGGCAGACGGATAAGAGTGTAGGGCCACTGATGGAACACTAGCATCCTATACTAAGCAGTAGGATAGCAGGTAAAGGTAACAACAATAGTAGCAAGGACAGGCTATGCAACAGGATAGGATTAACGGAAAGCAGTAACATGCTACACTACTCTAATGCAAGCAGTAGAGAGAAGAGTAGGCGATATCTGGTGATCGAAGGGGGGGCTTGCCTGGTTGCTCTGGCAAGAAGGACGTGTCGTCAACACCGTAGTCGAACTAGGGGTCGCCGGCAGTCCCGGGGTCTACCGGAAAGAAGTAACGGAGGGGAAACACAATAAATAACAGAGCAATCAAAGTATCACAAAGTGAGACGCGTCAATACGTTGTGCTAGGTGTGACCTAACGCGTGAATAGGTGATACGGGCAAAGGGGAAAAATATCCAGAAAAGTATTCCCGACGTTTCGCGTTTTCGGACAAATGAACCGGAGGGGGAAAGTTGCGGGTTTGCTATGCTAGGGATGTGTGGTGGACAAACGGGCTGCGTATTCGGATTCGCCTTGCTTTTCAGAGCAACTTTCATATATAAAGTATTTTCATCCAAGTTACGTACTATTTTATATTAATTTTCTAAAGTTTTTAAAATATTCTAGGATTATTATATTTAGCTTAAACCGAATTGACCGAGTCAATTTGACTAGTCAAAAGGATAGGTGTGGCCCACATGCCATAGACTATAAACCTAAACAAATAAATAAACCTAACTTATTTAAAAGGGGGCCTACATGTCATCTACTACTAAAGTAACCTAGCACTAATAAAAGGCCCTAATAAAACTAGCTAGACAGCAAAAATAATCCTAAAACTAATCCACCTAATTAAATTAGACCTAGACTAATTTTGGGGCAGCCCCACGCACTTGGCACATCGGCCACACACACTCACACGCTGCACACACATCACACACACACACCTACACAGCACACACACGCTGCTATGGGGGTAAAATATGTTTTCTATTAAGAAAAGATGGACTTTTGTGATTTTCATAGGAATTAATCCATGCATCAAATTGATTTGGTTCAATGGAAACATTTGAGCTTTGACAAGTGTACTACCTACCAATATTATTCTTACTCCTGTTAACAGTTGTTTAGCTGCTGTTTAGGGGCAGTCCAGGGGGTTACTTGGTGTAAAATTCGCAAAGCTAGCCATAGCTACAGTAATTAGTAGTGCAGAGGAGAGCCGAGGCACGCGTGGTTGGTCGTGGCAGGCGTAGGCGGGGCAGCCGCAGCAGCAAGCGAAACCATATGTGGACGAGCGCGAACGGACCGCAGCACGGCAGCAGCAAGGGAACCAACGGGCGCGGGCAGAGGCGCAGCGGGGCCAGCGACGCGGCCGCGTTGGCGGCGCAGTGGCTCGCCGAGGCAAGCGCGGGGCGGCGAGCTTGAGCCAAGGCCGGGCTGGGCAAGGTAGCCAGAAGGCGCGCAAGCTTGAGCCAAGGCCGGGCTGGGCAAGGTAGCCAGCAGGCACGCGAGTTGCACGTAGGAGAGGAGCGGGCCTACACACGCGTGGGTGGAGCGGCGCAGTAGTAGCGACCAGCACGGGCGCGTGCATGCGGCAGTGGGTGGTCGGCGGGCAGCAGGGGGCTACGCGGCCACAGAGCGGCAGAGCAAGCGCAGGGGTGGCTCGGGCGCGGCCGGCACAAGGACTAGGCGGCAGCGGCGGGTGCGGGCCGCAGCAGCAGCAGCGTCGCAAGCAAAGCAGCGCAGTAGCTGCACGCATGTACACGTACGCGAGAGTTCGGGCACGACGGTGATGGCGGCCTACGACATGCAAACGAAGGGGAGGGACATAGGGGTTGGACGGGCGGCTCACCGGGATCCCGTAGGGGTGCAAAGGTGGGCTCGGAGAGGATCGACATCGCCGGAGTCATTGACGAACGGCGACGTCCGAAGGATGAAGGAGAGCTCGATCCCCGCGATGTGGGGCTCTCCATCTTGGTCTCGTGGTTCCAGGCGATGAAGCAGACCATGGCGGGGTGGAGGGACATGTCATCAGGCACCGGGGAGGAGGGTAGCCACGCTGTCGAGGGCAACCATGGCGACGACGGTGTCGAACGCGGTTGGATCTGGAGGAGGGGTGTAGCGAGAGGGGGAGAGAGGAGGAGGGGGAGCGCGAGGGCAAGTGGGGAGGGGACAAGGGGAGCCCGAGGCGTCGCCCTTATCCCCTCCAGCGTCGTCGGCGAGGCGGTTCGACGGGAGCGCCCTGGGTGGCTCGGTCGCTGTAGCAGTGTGAGCAGGGAGCGTTTGGACGTTCGGCTGGGCCTCTGGCTCGGATGGGCTAAGGCCCAGAGGGGCGGGGGGATTGTTTACCTCTTATTTAATTTGTTATTTTTCTTTTTACAGTTCTAGTTTTCTTTTGTTTTTGAATAGCTATTAGCATTATAAAATATAGGAACAACACCTAAATTGGTTTTACTAATTATACCACTGCCACATTTAGTTCAAGGTTCAAATAAAATAGTTTAGTATTTTTATTATTTAAAAAGCATTAAATAATTATTTTTAGCCACTGTTATATTCACAAAAGAGCATTAAAATATTTACCAAAGTGTTGGGTCAGCAACATAATTAGTTATGGAATATTTTCCACACTTTGAACATTTTATTTTGCGTGTTTGAGAAATTTCAATTCTGGGCTTTAATTTGAGTTTGAGTTTGAACTAAGATTTGATCAGGCGAGGATTAGCAACAGTAATGTGATGACCTGGCATCATTAGTAGGGGATTACTGTGTTTAATTATCGGGGCGTCACAACAATGAACAGGGCTTACCCATTGACTATCAGCAATATAATAAATTATAGATGCCTCCAAAAGCTTTAGCATTTCATTTCTTGCCACTTCTTTCATATTAGGATTTAATCGTCCTTGATGATCAACAAACGGTTTAGCATCTTTCTCCAATTAAGTTTTGTGCTGACATAGAGTGGGACTAATGCCCTTAAGATCATCGAGAGTATATCCAATAGCGGCACGGTGCTTCTTCAGAGTTTTCAATAATTTCTTTTCTTCATGCTCTAAAAGGTTAGCACTAATAATAATAGGATATATCTTATTTTCATCAAGATAAGCATATTTCAGAGTATCAAGTAATTGTTTAAGCTCAAAAACGGATTCACCCTTAGGTGGAGGAGGATCCCCAAGGATTTCAACACACAAATTATGTTTCAAAATAGGTCCTTGATTAAAGAATACTTCATCTATTTCCCTTCTTTCATTAATAAACATATCATTTTCATGGTCTAACAAAAATTGTTCTAAAGGATCAGCAGGACGCACGACAATAGAAGCTAGACCAATAATTTCATCCTTACTAGAAAATTCTTTACCATTGGGGTTGTCTACAAAATTTGGAGAAATTAAAATCATGAGACATATCCCCTGAACCAACAGTAACAATGTCTTTCTCGTAGTCTATCTTAGCATTAATGGTATTCAAGAAAGGTCTACCAAATATAATGGGACAAAAATTATCTTGTGGGAAATAAGAACAAGAAAATCGGTAGGATATTTTATCTTCCAAAACAAGACTTCAATATCTCTAGCAATCCCAATTGGTGATATAGTTTCTCTATTAGCAAGCTTAATAGTAACATCAATATCTTCGATCTCAACAGGTGCAATATCATTCATAATTTCTTTATATAAGGTATAAGGAATTGCACTCACACTAGCACCCACATCACATAAGCCATGATAACAATGGTCTCCTATTTTAACAGAAACAATAGGCATGCCAAGAACAGGTGTATGTTTATCTTTAGTATCGGGTTTGGCAATTCTAGCAGCTTCTCAGAGTCAAGTTCATATTTAGTGCTAAAATCATGAAAAGCATCGGTATCCATAAAAGATTTAACACAATCAAACTTAAGGTTTATAGTTGACTCCTTACCTTCGTTGAGATCCAAATCTTCAGAGTTGCGTTTAATTATTTCTAATAAATCCCATTTGAATTCAGTATCCTTCTTCATATAGGAACCAGTACAAGAAGTATCGAGCATGGGTCGATCATTATGAGAAAGCCGAGCATAAAATTTTTGAATAATAATTTCTCTTGAGATCTCATGATTGGGCATGAATATAACATTAACTTAAGCCTCCCCAAAGCTTGAGCGATACTTTCTCCTTCACGAGGCTAAAAATTATATATATAATTCCGATCACGATGAACCAGATGCATAGGATAAAACTTCTGATGAAATTCCAATTTCAATTGGTTGTAGTTCCATGATCCAATACCATCCAATAGCCTATACCATGTCAATGCCATTCCCTTCAAAGATAAAGGGAAGCCCTTCTTCTTGACAACATCCTCGGGCATACCTGCAAGCTTAAATAATCCACAAACTTCATCCACATAGATTAGGTGCATATCAGGGTGTAATGTTCCATCTCCTGCATAAGGATTAGCTAGCAGTTTCTCTATCATACCTAAAGGGATTTCATAATAAAAAATTTCAGTAGGTGCAGTAGGTTGAGGAGTATCTAATTGTGGTTCTCCGGTCGAGGTGAAGATACCCCGAACAAACCCCTCAAAGGATTATTTTCCATAGTAACAAGTGACTGTAAATTTTATCACACTATATAAATGTTTCCTTACCAAATTCCACTTACCAAGGGCGCTTCACTCCCCGGCAACGGCGCCAGAAAAGAGTCTTGATGACCCAAAAGTATAGGGGATCTATCGTAGTACTTTCGATGAGTAAGAGTGTCGAACCCAACAAGGAGCAGAAGGAAATGACAAGCGATTTTCAACAAGGTATTCTCTGCAAGCACTGAAATTGTCGGTAACAGAGAGTTTTGTGATATGATAAATTTTAATGGGTAACAAGTAAATAAAGTACCTAAGGTGCAGCAAGGTGGCCCAATCCTTTTTGTAGCAAAGGACAGGCCTCGACCAACTATTATATAAATCAAAGAGCTCCCGAGGACACATGGGAATTGTTGTCAACTTAGTTTTCATCATGCCCATATGATTCATGTTCGTTACATTCATAATTTGGTATGTGGGTGGACCGGTGCTTTGGGTGCTATCCTTCCTTGGACAAGCCTCCCACTTATGATTAACCCCTCTCGCAAGCATCCGCAACTACTAAAGAAGTATTAAGGTAAACCTAACCATAGCATGAAACATATGGATCCAAATCGGCCTCATACGAAGCAACGCATAAACTAGGGTTTACGCTTCTGTCACTCTAGCAACCCATCATCTACTTATTACCAATGCCTTCCCCTAGGCCCAAATGATGGTGAAGTGTCATGTTGTCGATGTTCACATAACACCACTAGAGGAGAGACAAAATACATCTCATCAAAATATCTAACGAATACCAAATTCACATGATTACTTATAACAAGACTTCTCCCATGTCCTCAGGAACAAACGTAACTACTCACAAAGCATATTCATAATCAAGATTAGAGTTGTATTAATTATCATTTAGGATCTGAAAATATAATCTTCCACCGGATAAACCAACTAGCATCAACTACAAGGAGTAATCAACACTACTAGCAACCCACTGGTACCAATCTGAGGTTTTGGGACCAAGACTGAATACAAGAGATGAACTAGTGTTTGGGAGGAGATGGTGCTAGTGAAGATGTTGATGGAGATTGACCCCCTCTCGATAAGAGGATCGATGGTGATGACGATGGCGGCATTTTCCCCCTTCCGAAGGGATGTTTCCCTGGCAGAACAACTCCGCTAGAGCCCTAGATTGGTTCTGCCTAGGTTCCGCCTTGAGACGGTGGCGCTTCGTCGCGAAAGATTATTCTTGATTTTTGTTCTAGGGTGAAAGATACCATATAGCCAAATATGGGCATCGGAGGCCTACCGGGGGGCCCACAAGGTCGGGGGGCGTACCCTCCACCCTTGTGGCTGGCTGGTGGCCCCCCTCTGGTACTTTCTTCGCCCAATATTTTTTATATATTCCAAAAACATGCTCCGTGAAGTCTCAGGACTTTTGGAGTTGTGCAGAATAGGTCTCTAATATTTCCTCCTTTTGCAGTCCAGAATTCCAGCTACCAAGGAGAAGGTGAAGCTTGCGTTCGAGAAAAAAAGTAGCCGAGGATGCGAAAAAAGCAGCCGAGGAGAAAAATGAGTTGCTACAGCAGGCAGTCAATGCAACTGTACATGCGTGTAGAAATGATTTCCCTACTAACTTGATCCCGGCTATCATCAACTGGACGTAGGAAAATCTAAACAAGACAGTAGATGATTTCCCCATGCCCAGTTTCGTCGGGAGCAACTCGGTGAACAACACTACCACACCATCACCTTCTCACGCAACCGTGCCTGCTCCAGCACCCACACCCCCATCAGCACACACTCATAGCAGCCCATCCTCATTCTCTGGCACGCTAGGCGGGACTTCATCTTTGGCTGAGCTCGATGCCCTCATGGTAATTACATGTCGCACCAACATATATCTAGAATATTCCATTTTCATTGCCTTTCGGATGTTTTTCGCCGCAGACATGTGTTTGCAGGCCGATGAAACCCCGTGCACCGTACTCTACTTGATCAAAGGCTAAAAGGTGGATGTTGGAAAGGTGGTGATAACGAAGCCCTTAGAACTCACGTTTCATGGCCAGGCGATGTCTGGTGGGCACTTCAGGGTTACCTTGTCAAGTGTGAAATCGGGGCACAAGGATTTGCCTCTTTCCGTATGGCTAGGGGGAGAGGACGATGAGACCCCACTGTGGATTGGAAACTGCAAGGATTGGCTGCTACTATGGCCGAAGAATCTTCTTTGTCTAGAGCCGGCCGAGAGCACACCAATTGTCGACGTTCTAGGAACGGGGGTCCCCAGACTTGCCTGCCTGTGACCCGCGGCGTGGCTCCACCAGCGGCCCTGTATGGCCCATCTTCACCAGCAAACACTCAAGACCCTCGCGAGGGGCCAAGCCTCGCGAGGAGGACGATGCAAGACCTCCTCAGGGGCGGCCTCACCAGGCTGGCTCGCGAGGGGCGGAGAGATCAAGGCAAGGGACACCTCGCGAGGTTTGTGTGACACAAGCCATGACGATTGGAGCCAACCAGCGCCAGCGTGCACAGTGTCCTTGTTTCCTCTTTGGTGCTAAAGAGGCAAGCGCAGGCGAGGAGTCCCGAGGCATCAGGCAAAGGTTTCCATATCGGTGCACCAAGACCAAGACCAGCAGGATAGCAGGATGGAGGTCACCGTCGAGCGTAAGACGGTGTCACCACCAGAGCCTTTGGAGGACGAAGACTACTTTTTTCAGCTTGTACTAGCTGCCCCCCTTCAAATTGGCCGTTGTGGGATCCCTTCCCGCCTAATATTTGGGAAGAGGACCTGGGCCTCTATATATAGGACTAGCCACCACCGTAGAGGGGAGATCTAAGAACCTCATCTTGGACCAGATCCATTCCACCAAAGCCACCACACTCACCAAGCACAAGGGCACCTCTCCTCAGGAGGGTGTTCTTCCCTTGTAACTGTTCATCCTCAGCCCAAGAGGCAATCCACCACACCACACTGGAGTAGGGTATTACACCACATCAGTGGCCCGAACCAGTATAAACTCTTGTGTCTCGTGTTCTTTGGGTTCGTCGAGCTAGGCCGTGAGATCATGGTATGCGTGAACTAGAGGGGGGAGAGATCTTCGTGTGCACCCCAGTGTTCGAACCTCAAGGGTTTTGCCAGAACCCGAAATCCGATATTTGGCACGCCAGGTAGGGGTGCGCTGAAGCCTTCCGCTTTGTCAATCCGCGCTTCACCACTGCGCCGAGTTCATGGCCGACGCTCGCCGGGCCCGCGCCGAGCGTGGGGCCGCCCTCGCCACCCGTGTCGCTCAGACCGCCCTTTTCGGCGGGCCTCCTTGTCGTTCTTTGTCACCCGCGGCCAACGCCGCCACCGGCCCGATAGCAAACGAGCAGCAAGCTTCCTCACTGCACCCCTCCGTGTGGCTTGACGGCCGCACCGCCACCCCGTTGCTGACTCCGGCCGGCTCATCGTCTCACGCTCGCCGTGCACCCACCGACGCGCAGGACGCACTGCTCATGGCACACGAGCTCCTACGCTACCACCCGGTGGACGACCTCTACGAGGACTGGTTGGACCGCATCGCCGAGCTCGTCAGCACCACGGGGGGCTCTCCTGCACCATCCATCTCGCTGCCTCGCCTGCCCATAACTACGGGCGATGTGGCTCACGGAGCGCCTCTGCCCCCTCCGCACCAAGATGGCGCCCTCGCGCCGAGACGTGCGGCTCATGGAGCGCCTCCACCTCCTCCGCGTCAAGACGGCGTCCTCGCTCCAAGGTGCGCGGTCCCGCGGCGTGATCCACCGAGCCGTGTGCCCATGCATGAATAAAGAAGCTGCCAAGAGGTTCCCCGTCCGCAAGAAAACGCTCCACCACTCCCAGCACCGCCATGTCAGGACCGCTTGCCACGGCAGCTCCATGCGCCACTTTCCGTGGCGGCGCAGGGACACCAGGATCAAGCTCCGCCTCCATGACGAACCCCGGTGGCCACGACAGGCTGCCACACCTTCACTCCTGAGCTGCGTAGCATCGTTTGGCCAGGCAAGTTCAAGCCGGACTTGCCTCCTCGCCACGACGGCACCCCCGACCCCGCGGAGTTCTTGCAGCTCTACGAGCGGAGCTTCGAGGCGGCCAACGGCGACGAAAAGGTCATGGCGCACTGGTTTCCCATGGTTCTTAAGGACGGAGCTTGCTCGTGGCTCCTGAACCTGCCAACGGTATCGACCTCTTACTGGGATGAGATGCGCAATGACCGGGGATACGACCAAGGAGGTGAATGAGGTGGAGGATGTTGGGACGACCGTGGGCCACACCAGGAGTGGCGCGGCCAGCCTCGCGAGGACTGCTGGCAGGATCAGCCTCGTGAGGGCGCCTGGAGGGATCAGGCTCGCGAGGATCGTCCTTAGGGTAACCTTGGTCTCCCTTCGCTGCCGCCGCCACCAAGGAGAAACGACGACCCCCAGCAGGACGAAGGCGCTGGGGGCTTCCAGGAGCCGCGCGCCATCGCCTGCATCTTGGGTGGCGCTCAAGCCTCAACTTCCCAACGCGTCTTCAAGAAGTTCTCTCGCGAAGTGAATGCAACCCTCCCCAAGCTCGGGGCCACGCACCTGGGCACTCCCTCAAGCTTGGTAGTTGCCAAGGGGAGTGCCCATACCCATGTATTTAGATCTCTTTCTTCGGAGGTGGTGATGTGATATTCTTGGCGGTGATGCCTCCGAGGATACGATTCTCTTCCTCGAGCTTATTCATTTGCTGCTTAAGATCCATTACTTCCTTGCGAAGTTTACCCGTGACAGCTAGAGCTCCATCAACCCAGGGATGTTTCTTGCTGCAGGAGAAAAAGAAACACTCTTTTTCATATTTTCATAAGAGAGAAATCTAGCATTGGGAGGAATAACCGAATTTGGTATTGCTGAGCTCTGAAGTTCCTCCAGCATGAATCTGGTTTGAAGATGAGAGGTAACTTCTTGATCCTCCTCCATGGCATCCACTCTTTTCAAGTCAGCCTCCATCTCTTCCTCCGTTGCTGGCCCAAAGTGGTTAGCATCGTTGTATGCTCTTGGGCCTGGTGCTGGATGAGATACCCGACTCTCCCCGACGAAATCTTGCAAAGACATCTTGCTCCAAATCTGCTGCTAAAACAACTCAAAACAAAAACAGAAGATTTTGCTGTGGTATGGTGGTCAAAACCTTCAGGGGATTATATGATGAATTTTTACTGACCAAAAGAAGTATCGTGCAAGAAAACAGAGTCCGGAGGGCACACGAGGTGGCCACAAGGTCGGGGGCGCTCCAGGGGGTTAGGGAGCGCCCTCCACCCTTGTGGTGGCCTCATGTCTCTTTCAGACTACTTTCAATTTTTCTAATTTTTTAAATATTCCAAAACGGAGAAAAATTGTCATTGGAAACGTTTTTGAGTCAGTCTACTTACCGTACCACACACCTATTCCTTTTCAGAGTCTGAAATGTTCTGCAAAGTGTCCCTTATGTACTCCTCCAGGGTTACGGTTTCAATTATATTGGTCTCAAAATTTATGGGAGTACCTGAGATGTAATGTTTGATTCTTTGACCGTTTACCACCTTCGGATTTGTGCCTTCTACATTGTTGATTTTTATGGTGCCGGAATGATAGACCTCCTTGATAATGTAAGGACCTTCCCATTTAGGGAGAAGCTTTCCTGCAAAAAGAATCCGAAACAAGAGTTTTATAGCAAAACATGATCACCTACATTAAACTCACGCTTTTGTATCCATTTATCATGCAATCTTTTAACCTTTTCTTTAAACAACTTGGCATTCTCATAGGCTTGGGTTCTCCATTCATCAAGTGAGCTAATGTCAAATAACCTCTTCTCACCGGCATGTTTGAAATCATAATTGAGCTCTTGAATAGACCAATATGCCTTGTGTTCTAGTCCAAGAGGCAAGTGACATGCTTTTCCATAAACCATTTTATACGAAGACATACCCATAGGATTCTTATGAGTAGTTCTATAAGCCCATAGTGCGTCATCAAGTTTCTTAGACCAATTCTTTCTAGATCTATTGACAGTCTTTTGCAAAATTAATTTGATCTCTCTATTGCTCAATTATACTTGACCAATAGACTGAGGATGATATGGAGATGCAATTCTATGGTTAACATCATACTTAGCAAGCATTTTTACAGAAAGCACCATGAATAAAATGTGAACCACCATCAGTCATTAAATATCTAGGGACTCCAAACCTCGGAAATATAACTTCTTTGAGCATCTTAATAGAAGTGTTATGATCAGCACTACTAGTTGGAATAGATTCTACCCACTTAGTAACATAATCAACAACAACTAAAATATGTGTATACCCATTAGAGGAAGGAAAAGGTCCCATATAATCAAAGCCCCAAACATCAAATGGTTGAACAACAAGTGAATAGTTCATAGGCATTTCCCGATGTCTACTAATATTACTAATCCTTTGACATTGATCACAAGACAAGACCAACTTATGAGCATCCATGAACAGAGCAGGCCAATAGAAACAGGATTGCAATACCTTATGTGCAGTTCTATCTCCAGCGTGGTGTCCTCCATAAAAATCAGAGTGGCACTTGCATAGGATTCGTTCATGTTCATGCTCACGTACACAACGTCTAATAACACCATCTACTCCTTCTTTATAAAGGTGTGGGTCATCCCAAAAGTAATGTCTTAAATCATAGAAAAACTTTTTCTTTTGCTGGTATGTGAAACTAGGTGGTATAAATTTAGCAACAATATAATTTAGCAACAATTTAATTTCTTATCAACTCCTTGTCCTAGAACAGCACAATCACTAGCATCACACATAATTTCAAAGGGTAAATTCCAATCAGGTGGCTGAACAATAGGTGCAGAAATCAAGGCTTTCTTAAGTATTTCAAATGCTTCTACACAATCAAATGCTTCTACACAAGTCCTTAATAAACCTCCTATGGAAACCGACATGACCAAGGCAACTTCCTATACCTTTGATATTTTTAGGACACAACATCTTTTCAACAGCATCTACTTTAGCTTTATCAACTTCAATACCTATTTCAGAAATTTTATGCCCCAAGACAATACCTTCATTAACCATAAAATGGCACTTCTCCCAATCAATAGAACATTAGTTTCTTCACATCTCTGCAGAACTTGATCAAGGTTGCTTAAGCAATCATCAAAAGAAGTTCCATAAATAGAGAAATCATCCATGTAAACCTCAACAATCTTTTCACAAAAGTTGGAGAATAAAGCAGTCATACATATTTGAAAGGTAGTAGGTGCGTTACATAAACCAAATGGCATACATCTATAAGCAAAGGTACCGAAAGGGCAAGTAAAAGTGGTTTTCTCTTGATCATCTTTTGACACATGTATTTGAGAGAAACCAGAATAACCATCTAGACTGCAAAAATGTGTATGTTTGGATAATCTTTCTAGCATTTGCTCAATAAAAGGTAGAGGGTAATGATCTTTTGTAGTAGCTTTATTTAATTTGCGGAAATCAATGACCATTCTATAACCTATAACAATTCTTTGTGGAATCAATTCATTCTTATCATTAGGAACAATAGTAGTACCTCCCTTCTTAGGGACACAATGAATAGGGCTTACCCATTGACTATCAGCATTAGGATAAATTATACCTGCCTCCAGAAGCTTTAATATTTCATTTCTTACCACTTCTTTCATATTAGGATTTAATCGTCGTTGATGATCAACAACCTGTTTAGCATCTTTCTCCAATTTAATTTTGTGCTGACATAGAGTCGGAGTAATGCCCTTAAGATCATCGAGAGTATATCCAATAGCGGCACCGTTCTTCTTCAGAGTTTTCAATAATTTCTTTTCTTCATGCTCTGAAAGGTTAGCACTAATAATAACATGATATACCTTCTTTTCATCAAGATAAGCATATTTCAGAGTATCATGTAATTGTTTAAGCTCAAACAAGGGATCACCCTTAGGTGGAGGAGGATCCCCAAGGATTTCAATAGGCAAATTATGTTTCAAAATAGGTCCTTGATTAAAGAATACTTCATCTATTTCCCTTCTTTCATTCATAAACATATCATTTTCATGGTCTGACAAATATTGTTCTAAAGGATCAGTAGGAGGCACGACAATAGAAGCAAGACCAATAATTTCATCCTTACTAGGAAATTCTTTATCATGGGGTTGTCTATGAAAATTAGAGAAATTATAATCATGAGACATATCCCCTAAACCAACAGTAACAATGTCTTTCTCGCAGTCTATCTTAGCATTAATGGTATTCAAGAAAGGTCTACCAAATATAATGGGACAAAAATTATCTTGTGGGAACCAAGAACAAGATAATCAGTAGGATATTTTATCTTCCCACACAAGACTTCAACATCTCTAACAATCCCAATTGGTGATATAGTTTCTCTATTAGCAAGCTTAATAGTAACATCAGTATCTTCTATCTTAGCAGGTGCAATATCATTCATAATTTCTTTATATAAGGTATACATAATTTCAATCACACTAGCACCCACATCACATAAGCCACGATAACAATGGTCTCCTATTTTAACAGAAACAACAGGCATGCCAACGACAGGTCTATGTTTATCTTTAGTATCGGGTTTGGCAATTCTAGCAGCTTCATCACAGAAATAAATAACATGCCCATCAATATTATCAACCAAGAGATCTTTAACCATAGCAATACTAGGTTCAACTTTAATTTGTTCAGAGGGTTTGGGTGCTCTAATATTACTTTTGTTAACCACAGTTTAAGCTTTAACATGATCCTTTATTCTAACAGGGAAAGGTGGTTTCTCAATATAAGCAGTTGGAACAATAGGATCAACATTATAAGTAATAGTTTCTTCTTCAACTTTAATAGGTTCTACTACTTTAACTTCAATGGGAAGATGATATTTAAACCACTTATCCTTAGGGAGATCAACATGAGTAGTAAAAGATTCACAAAAAGAAGCTATTGTCTCAAAGTCAAGTCCATATTTAGTGCTAAAATCACAAAAAACATCTGTATCCATAAAAGATTTAACACAATTGAACTTAAGGTTTATACCCGACTCCTTACCTTCGTCGAGATCCCAATCTTGAGAGTTGCGTTTAATTCTTTCCAATAAATCCCATTTGAATTCAATATCCTTCTTCATATAGGAACCAGTACAAGAAGTATCGATCATGGATTTATCATAATAAATATTTTCAGTAGGTGCAGTAGGTTGAGGAGTAGCTAATTGTGGTTCAGGTCGAGGTGAAGATACCCCGAACAAACTCCTCAAAGGATTATTTTCCATAGTAACAAGTGACCGTAAATTTTAGCACACTATATAAATGTTTCCTTACCAAATTCCACTTACAAAAGGCACTTCACTCCCCGGCAATAGCGCTAGAAAAGAGTCTTGATGACCCACAAGTATAGGGGATCTATCGTAGTCCTTTCGATAAGTAAGAACGTCAAACCCAACGAGGATCAAAAGGAAATGAGAAGCGGTTTTCAGCAAGGTATACTCTGCAAGCACTGAAGTTATCGGCAACAAATAGTTTTGTGATAAGATAAATTGTAACGGGTAACAAGTAAATAAAGTAACTAAGGTGTGGCAAGGTGTATCAATCCTTTTTGTAGGAAAGGACAATCTTGGACGAATTCTTATGTAAAGCAAAGCGGTCCCGAGGACACATGGGAATTGTAGTCAAGTTAGTTTTCATCATGAAAATATGATTCACGTTTGTTACTTTCATAATTTGATATGTGGGTGGATCGGTGCATTGGGTGCTGCCCTTCCTTTGACAAGGCTCCCACTTATGAACAACCCCTCTCGCAAGCATCCACAACTACGAAAGAAGTATTAAGGTAAACCTAACCATAGCATGAAACATATGGATCCAAATCAGCCCCTTACGAAACAATGCATAAACTAGGGTTTAAGCTTCTATCACTCTAGCAACCCATCATCTACTTATTACTTCCCAATGAGTTCCGTAGGCCCAAATAATGGTGAAGTGTCATGTAGTCAACGTTCACATAACACCACTAGAGGAGAGACAACATTCATC
Organism: Triticum dicoccoides; assembly: GCF_002162155.2. Classification (NCBI taxonomy): domain Eukaryota; kingdom Viridiplantae; phylum Streptophyta; class Magnoliopsida; order Poales; family Poaceae; genus Triticum; species Triticum dicoccoides. Next base: position 272,600,984 of record NC_041390.1, on the reverse strand, counting down.
TCATCAAAATATCGAACGAATACCAAATTCACATGATTACTTATAACAAGACTTCTCCCATGTCCTCAGGAACAAACGTAACTACTCACAAAGCATATTCATAATCAAGATCAGAGGAGTATTAATTATCATTAAGGATATGGAAATATAATCTTCCACCGGATAAACCAACTAGCATCGACTACAAGGACTAATCAACACTACTAGCAACACATAGATACCAATCTAAGGTTTTAGGACCAAGATCGAATACAAGAGATGAACTAGGATTTGGGAGGATATGGTGCTAGTGAAGTTGTTGATGGAGGTTGACCCCCTCTCGATGAGAGGATCGATGTCGATGACGATGGCGATGATTTCCCCCTCCCGGAGGGATGTTTCCCCGGCAGAACAGCTCCGCCAGAGCCCTAGATTGGTTCTGCCCAGGTTCCACCTAGAGACGGCGGCACTTCATCCCGAAAGCTTCTTCTTGATTTTTTTTTCAAGGGTGAAAGACACCATATAGCCAAAGGTGGGCACTGGGGGCCTACCAGGGGGCCCACAATGTTGGGGGCGCGCCAAGGGGGGGGGGGGGGTACGGCGCACCCTCCACCCTTGTGGCTGGCTGGTGGCCCCCCTCTGGTACTTTCTTCGCCCAATATTTTTTATATATTCCAAAAACATGCTCCGTGAAGTTTCAGGACTTTGGGTGTTGTGCAGAATAGGTCTCTAATATTTGCTCCTTTTCCAGTCCATAATTCCAGCTACCGAGGAAAAGGTGAAGCTTGCGTTCGAGAAAATAGCAGCTGAGGACGCGAAAAAGCAGCCGAGGAGAAAAATGAGTTGCTACTGCAGGCAGTCGATGCAACTGTACATGCTTGCAAAAATGATTTCGCTACTAACTTGGTCCCAACTATCATCAACTGGACGAAGGAAAATCCAGACAACATGGTAGATGATTTCCCCATGCCCAGTTTCCTCGGGAGCAACTTGGTGAACAACACCACCACACCATCACCTGCTCACACAACCACACCTGCTCCCGCACCTGCACCCCCATCAGCACCTGCTCATAGCAACCCGTCCTCATTCTCTTGCACTCTAGGCGGGCCTTCGTCTTTAGCTGAGCTCGATGCCCTCACAGTAATTACATGTCGCACCAACATATATCTAGAATATTCCATTTTCATTTCCTTTCGGATGTTTTACGCCACATACATGTGCTTGCAGGCCGACGAAACCCCGTGCACCGTACCCTACTTAATTAAAGGCCAGAAGGTGGACGTGGGAAAGGCGGTGATAACGAAGCCCTTAGAACTCACGTTCCATGGCTAGCCAATGCCTGGTGGGCACTTCAGGGTTACCTTGTCGAGTGCAAAATCGGGGCATGAGGATTTGCCTTTTACAGTACGGCTAGGGAGCAGGACGATGTGACCCTGCCATGGATTGGAAACTACAAGGGTTGGTGCTGCTATGGCCGAAGAATCTCCTTTGTCCAGAGCCGACCGAGAGCACACCAACAACCACACATCAACAAGCAGGTACAAACACCACCACCCCGCCTATGAAATTACCAGCGCCTGTAGTGCGGGGTGAGAGCGGCGGACGACGTGATGAAGGGGGTCCAATAGTGGCTGATGTAATCGCCCCCGTAGAACAAAGTATGCATGATGAGATGGAGGAGGACCCTCTTCGGTTCCTCAATACAGGTGCCTATGACGGTGACCTAAATATGATGAGTCGACCATATGACGACTCGGGCTATCAGCATGATGATGAGGATATGGGTGATCTGCTCGGGCAAGAACATCCTAGCAGGGACTGCAAGAAGTCTCTCTTCATGCAATCCTCACAGGACACGCCTAAAGATGCCGCCTCAACACATGCTCAACTAGCCGAGGGTCGTACAGTTCTTAGCCCGATAACACTGGGCATGGTTTAAGGAAGGGTTTGGAAGGTCAGCCTAAGAAAAAGGAGAGGAAGAGACCGGGGAAGAGAGGCTCGACTGCCTACAAACAATCCAGGGCACATAGCAGCGAGGCAGCGGATTTTGAAGAGCATGTACGTGTCAAAGGTGCGGCCATGTTCCATGTCACGGGCGAGCCAATGCTACCGCCAAAACCACTGGAGGCAATATCAGGGGATCTAACGAGACTGCACGACCATGTTTTGTCGACTGAGAAAAGCCTACTAGCCCTGAAGGATCCAGGATATCCGACATGCGCGGCTCGTGTGCCTGAGGGGAAGTGCTACGTCGACACATGGCCCGCGAGGTGTTCTTCTTGCGGTTTGAGTATATCTTCGAGATGTTTCTAATAAGGCGGCTCGATTGTACAATCGTCCGCCTTTTTGTGCTTCATATGAGCTCGGTCGTGAAGAGAGAAGAAGTCTCGCAAATCTGTGTGGCGGATCCATTCTACATGCACGAGTCCTTCTTGAGTCTCGGCTACTTTGAGTGTAAAACTGCTAGGGAGTACCTCAAAAACTTCATGGTACAGAATAAGGACCAGGAAATTGTCCTCCTGCCTTATCATCCAAAGTAAGTTAGTGTAGGACAACTCTTTCGTACATTTCAATCATTCCTTCTCGCTCATATGGAGAATAATTTGAGGTGTTTTTCCCCACAGCAACGGGCGCACCTTCCTTATCGTTCTTTAGCCGCGAGTCTCCCATGCCGTGTATTTCGACCCTACCAGAAACTACAAGAAGGACTACACCCACGTAATGAATATTCTAGACGATGCTCTCCAAGGCTTGAGCTTAAGGGAGGCCACCTGCAGATCAGGAAACAAAGGAACAGGAAGACGGGGTTCTCACATAAAACTAACTTATGTTGCATCCATATCCCAAAACCAAGCAAGAATGATGGATTCTACCTCCTCCATCTCAAGATGGAGTTCAGAATGGATCACCAAAATCTTCGCATGACAAGCACAAACGATGATCATATCCGCAAGTGGGTAGAATCTCATGGAGAAGTGGATTATAACCTTAGAGATGACTTCTTTCGCATCTAGAGGGACATTGCGATGATCATCATGAAAGAAGTCATCGAAGAGAAGGGGATGTTCCACCACGGCCCTATATCGCAAGCTGACATCCGAACTCGCATAGGCATGCAACGTCAGGACCTCACATCGTTCGAGAAGCTAGGGTCCATCCTCGATGATATGGAAGGATGCAACTTCTAGTGATTTGCGATGCTGATGATGATGATATGTGTCGGTTGAACTTGTATAGTTTTTGTAGCTATGAAACTTTGAGATGTCCGCGGTCCCCGCCGATCTTGTGTAACGCTACTTTATGTTATTTTGGGTACGATGACCTGTTTACCTCTAGTTAATTAGTTTGCATACAATGAAACTGCATTGATTATTTGTATGTTTACCATATGTTGCATCTAGTTGCTAACCCTTTCTTTTTCGTGTTCCTCAAGTATATTTTGTTGCATATGATTTTACATTCTATTGATGAAGACGCATCTGTAACAGGTACCTAGATTCTCGATGGCGAAGAAGCAGTGATATGTCGTGTACAAAGGGAAGGTTTCAGGAGTGTGCGACGAGTGGCCTGACTGTCAGGCGCAAGTGGAGGGGGTCTCGGGCGCCAGCCATAAAGGCTTCAAAAGCAGACAAGAAGCAAAAGCTAGTTACTTGAGGTTCACGCTAGCGCCAGAGAGGAATCATAACCGCCACCTCATGTACTGCATAGTTACGCTCTCACTCATAGTGATAGCTCTTCTCACGTGTATCATTGTTTAGATGGATGACGATGTAGTTGCAAGTATTCAGGACTTGTATCGCTATTTTCGAGATGATGACGAGAGACCACTTTGTGTTGGATGATGATTATGATGATGACATGATTTGATGAGACTATTTGTATGTATATGCTATGATTACATTTGTATGTGTATGATAATGACATTTGTATGTGCTAAAGATTATTGTATAAAGCCTATTAAAATACAAAACAAATATGCAGAAAAAAATCAAAAACTAATAAAACTAGTAGTAGCGAGGGGAGAAAAGTTAGCAGCAGCACGCCCTTACCAGTAGCGCGGCCTAATTCAAAGCGCTGTAACTATTAGCAGTAGTGCGTTGCTGTAATGCTTGCTACTGCTACGCATGTATATCAGTAGCGCGGGCCAACAAGCGCTACTACTATAGGTTAGCTGTAGTGCCGTATCAGTAGTGTGGGAGCCCTCGCTACTGATATACCTAATACCCGCGCTACTGCTAGGATTTTCGCTAGCAGTGTCATGGGCCATTAACAGATGGGCTCTAAGCAATGCGAGCTGCAATTAGTCCCAACTGTTACACGGGCCATTAACAGGCCGATAAGCCAAGTTGGGCTAAAATTTATCCATGAAGACTATAGGCCGTTAAGAGGCCAAAAGTTACTTCGGACAAGAAATAGCCCAATTTCTGCATGGGCCGTTAAATGTCCTAAAGTGAAACCGGGCCGACAACATCCCAGATGCACCATGGGCCGCTAACAAGCCAAAACTATTATTGGGCTGAACTAGTAATGGGCATTTAACAGGCTGAAATACAAACCCGGCTTAGAATGGGCCCAAAAGAATAGTGGCCTGTTAACAAGCCTGATCTGATATGGGTCGTAATTTGGTCCAAAACACGACAGGCTGTGAACGGGCCTGATAAGATATGGGTCTCAATTTGACCCAAAACATGGCAGGCTGTTAATGGGCTAGCCCACTAGTGTGTGAAAAAATATTATGGGCCTTTAGCTGGGCCGGCCTTTTTACCTTAAATGGGCCACTGTTGGGCTGTGCCATGTTTCGACATATCATTGGTGTCTTTCGTCCATTGTAGGGATGACATCTATCCCAATGATGAGCTGACACGTGCATTATCTAGCGAATGAGAATTTTACACGTGGAAAATCCCCATTGGTCGGGGCTGTTAACATGTTATCGGATCTAAACCGGAACCCAAGAGCTTAACGGCGACCCGTTACGGTGCATGCCACGTGTCGATTACCCTTGACGAAAGCACTTCTATGACGCACGATTTATCGTCAAGGAAGTGGACACTTTCGTGATGATAATTTTGATAATGTCATGCAACACTTCTACGACAGCACATGTATGACTATCTTGATTCTGTCATAAAATCGTCATGAATGTACATGCATGACAGGAAACGTGACCTACTGTGACAAACACGTATCATCACAGAAGTGTTTTTTTGTAGTGTTATACACAACTGGCATGATAACCTGTGTAGCGCATGTGTGGTAACTTTGCACTAAAACAGTCATCGAAACATACCAATATGGGATCTAGTTTCGAATGTCTCATCACGACAAATAATTTATGTGAACATGATTACTTATAACAAGACTTCTCCCATGTCCTCAGGAACAAACATAACTGCTCACAAAGCATATTCATAATCAAATCAGAGTAGTATTAATTATCATTAAGGATCTAAAAATATAATCTTCCATCGGATAAACCAACTGGCATCGACTACAAGGAGTAATCAACACTACTAGCAACCCACAGGTACCAATCTGAGGTTTTGGGACCAAGATCGAATATAAGAGATGAACTAGGGTTTGGGAGGAGATGGTACTGGTCAAGATGTTGAAGGAGATTGGCCCCCTCTCGATGAGAGGATCGATGGTGATGACGATGGCGATAATTTCCCCCTCTCGGGAGGATTTTTCCCCGGCAGAACAGCTCCGCCGGATCCCTAGATTGGTTCTTCCTAGCTTTCGCCTCGAGACGGTGGCGCTTCGTCCCGAAGCTTCTTCTTGATTTTTTCCAGGATGAAAGACACCATATAGCCAAAGATGGGCACCGGAGGCCTGACAGGGGGCCCATAAGGTCGGGGGGGTGCCCAGGGGGTAGGGTGTGCCCTCCACCCTTGTGGCTGGCTGGTGGCCCCCTCTGGTACTTTCTTCGCCCAATATTTTTTATATATTCCAAAAACATGCTCCGTGAAGTCTCAGGACTTTTGGAGTTGTGCATAATAGGTCTCTAATATTTGCTCCTTTTTCAGTCCAGAATTCCAACTGCCGAGGAGAAGGTGAAGCTTGCGTTCGAAAAAAGCAGTTGAGGACGCAAACAAAGTAGTCGAGGAGAAAAATGAGTTGCTACAGCAGGCAGTCGATACAACTATACATGCCTGCAGAAATGATTTCGCTACTAACTTGATCCCGGCTATCATCAATTGGATGAAGGAAAATCTAGACAATATGGTAGATGATTTCCCCATGCCCTGTTTCGTCGGGAGTAACTCGATGAACAGCACCACCACACCATCTCCTGCTCACTCAACCGCGCCTGCTCCCTCACCCGCACCCCCATCAGCACCCGCTCATAGCAGCCCGTCCTCACGGTAATAACATGTCGCACCAATATATATCTAGAATGTTCCATCTTCATTGCCTTTTGGATGTTTTACGCTGCAGACATGTGTTTGAAGGCCGACGAAACCACGTGCGGCATACTCTACTTGATCAAAGGCCAGAAGGTGGACGTGGGAAACGCGGTGATAATGAAGCCCTCAGAACTCACGTTCCATGGCCAGCCGATGCCCGGTGGGCACTTCAGGGTTACCTTGTCGAGTGCGAAATCGGGGCACGAGGATTTGCCTCTTCCAATATGGCTAGGGGGAGAGGACGATGAGACCCCGTCGTGGATTGGAAACTGCAAGGATTGGGTGCTTCTACGGCCGAAGAATCTTTTTCGCTGAGAGCACACCAATAACCACACATCAACAAGCAGGTATGAACACCACCACCCCGCCTATGCAATTACTAGTGCCTGTAGTGTCGGGTGAGAGCGGCGGACGATGTGATGAAGGGGGTCCAATAGTGGCTGATGTAATCGCCCCCGTAGAACAAAGTATGCATAATGAGATGGATGAGGACCCTCTTCGGTTCCTCAATAGAGGCGCCTATGACGGTGACTTAAATATGATGAGTCAACCATATGACGACTCGGGCTACAAACATGCTGATGAGGATTTGGATGATCTGCCCGGGCAGGAACGTCCTAGCAGGGATTGCAAGAAGCCTCTCTTCATGCAATCCTCACAGGACACGCCTGAAGATGCCGCCTCAACACATGCTCAACTAGCCGAGGGTTGTACAGTGCTTAGCTCGAAAACACTAGGGCAGGGGTTAAGGAAGGGTCTGGAACGTCAGCCCCAAGAAAAAGGAGAGGAAGAGACCGAGGAAGAGAGGCTCTCCTGCCTACAAACAAGCTAGAGCACATAGCAGCCAGACGGCGAATTTTGAAGAGCCTGTACCTGTCAAAGGTGCGGCCATGTTCCATGTCACGGGCGAGCTGGTGCTACCGCTGAAACTGCTCGAGGCAATATCAGGGCATCTTAGGAGACTGCACGACCATATGCTGTCAACTGAGAAAAGCATACTAACCTCGAAGGATCCAGGATATCCGACATACGCGGCTCGTGTGCCTGTGAGGAAGTGCTACACCGACACACGGCCACGGAGGTGTTCTTCCTATGGTTTGAGCATATCTACGAGATGTTTCTGACGAGGGGGCTTGATTTTACAATCGTCCGCCTTTTTGCGCTACATATGAACTCTGTCGTGAAGAGAGAAGAAGTCTCGCAAATCTGTGTGGCGGATCCATACTACATGCACGAGTCCTTCCTGAGTCTCAGCGACTTTGAGCGTAAAACTGCTAGTGAGTACCTTGAAAACTTCATGGTAGAGAATAAGGACCAGGAAATTGTCCTCTTGCCTTATCATCCAAACTAAGTCAATGCCGGACAACCCTTTCGTACATTTCAATCATTCCTTCTCGCTCAAATGGAGAATAATTTGAGGTGTTTTTTCCCCGCAGCAACGGGCACGCCGTCCTTATCGTTCTTTACCCGCGAGTCTCCCACTCCGTGTATTTCGACCCTACTAGAAACTATGAGAATAAGGACTACACCCACGTAATGAATATTTGAGATGATGCTCTCCAAGGCTTCAGCTTGAGGGGTGGCCACCTGCAGATCAGGAAACAAAGGAACAAGAAGACGGGTTTCTCTCCAAGGCTTCAGCTTGAGGGGTGGCCACCTACAGATCAGGAAACAAAGGAACAAGAAGATGGGTTTCTCGCAGAAAACTAACTTATGTTGCATCAATGTCCCAAAACCAATCAAGAACGATGGATTCTACCTCCTCCATCTCATGATGGAGTTCAGAATGGATCACCAAAAGCTTCGCATGACAAGCAAAAACGATGATCATATCCGCAAGTGGGTAGAATCTCATGGAGAAGCGGATTATAAACTTAGAGATGACTTCTTTTGCATCCAGAGGGACATTGTGACGATCATCATGAAAGAAGTCATCGAAGAGAAGGGGATGTTCCACCATGGCCCAATATCGCGAGCTGACGTCCGAACTCACATATGCGTGCAACGTTATGACCTCGTATCGTTCAAGAAGCTAGGGTCCATCCTCGATAATATGGAAGGATGGAACTTCTAGTGATTTACGATGCCGATGATGATGATATGTGTCGGTTGAACTTGTATAGTTTCTGTAGCGATGAAACTTTGGGATGTCCACAGTCCCTGCCGAACTTGCGTAACGCTACTTTTTGTTAGTTTGGGTACGTTGACCTGCGTACCTCTAGTTAATTAGTTTGCGTGCGATGAAACTGCGTTGATTGTTTGTATTTTACTATAGGTTGCATCTAGTTGCTAACCCTTTCTTTTTCGTGTTGCTCAAGTATATTTCGTTGCATATGATTGTACATTCTCTTGATGAAGATGCATCTCTAATAGGTACCTAGATTCTTGATGGCGAAGAAGCACTGATATGTCGTTTACAAAGGGAAGGTTCCGGGAGTGTACAGTGAGTGACCTGAGTGTCAGGCGAAGTGGATGGGGTCTCGGGCAACGGCCATAAAGGCTTCAAAAGCAGACATGAAGCAAAAGCTAGTTACTTGAGGTTCACGCTAGCACGAGAGAGGAATCATAACCGTCACCTCATGTACTACATAGTTACGCTCGCACACATAATGATAGCTTTTCTCGCGTATATCATTGTTTAGAAGGATGACGATGTAGTTGCATGTATTCGATGCTTGTATCGCTATTTTCGAGATGATGACGAGAGACCACTTTGTGTTGGATGATGATTATGATGATGACATGATTTGATGAGACTATTTGTAGTATATCCTATGATTACATTTGTATGTGTATGATAATGACATTTGTATATGCTAAAGATTATTGTATAAAGCGTGTTCAAACACCAAACAAATATGCATAAAAACAGAAACTAATAAAACTAGCAGTAGCGAGGGGAGAAAGTTAGCAGCAGCGTGCTCTCCAAGGCTTCAGCTTGAGGGGTGGCCACCTGCAGATCAGGAAACAAAGGAACAAGAAGACGTGTTTCTCTCCAAGGCTTCAGCTTGAGGGGTGGCCACCTGCATATCAGGAAACAAAGGAACAACAAGACAGGTTTCTCGCAGAAAACTAACTTATGTTGCATCCATGTCCCAAAACCAATAAAGAACGATGGATTCTACCTCCTCCATCTCATGATGGAGTTCAGAATGGATCAACAAAAGCTTCGCATGACAAGCAAAAACGATGATCATATCCGCGAGTGGGTAGAATCTCATGGAGAAGCGGATTATAAACTTAGAGATGACTTCTTTCGCATCCAGAGGGACATTGCGACGATCATCATGAAAGAAGTCATCAAAGAGAAGGGGATGTTCCACCATGGCCCTATATCGCGAGCTGACGTCCGAACTCGCATATGCATGCAACGTTATGACCTCACATCATTCAAGAATCTAGGGTCCATCCTCGATGATATGGAAGGATGGAACTTCTTGTGATTTTACGATGCCGATCATGATGATATGTGTCGGTTGAACTTGTATAGTTTCTGTAGCGATGAAACTTTGGGATGTCCACGGTCCCTGCCGAACTTGCGTAACACTACTTTTTGTTAGTTTGGGTACGATGACATGCGTACCTCTAGTTAATTAGTTTGCGTGTGATGAAACTGCGTTGATTGTTTGTACTATATGTTGCATCTAGTTGCTAACCCTTTCTTTTTCGTGTTGCTCAAGTATATTTCGTTGCATATGATTGTACATTCTCTTGATGAAGATGCATCTCTAACAGGTACCTAGATTCTTGATGGCGAAGAAGCAGTGATATGTTGTGTACAAAGGGAAGGTTCCGGGAGTGTACGACAAGTGACCTGAGTGTCAGGCGCAAGTGGAGGGAGTCTCGGGCGCCGGCCATAAAGGCTTCAAAAGCAGACATGAAGGAAAAGCTAGTTACTTGAGGTTCACGCTAGCACGAGAGAGGAATCTTAACCGTCACCTCATGTACTACATAGTTCCGCTCGCATGCATAGTGATAGCTTTTCTCGCGTATATCATTGTTTAGAAGGATGACGATGTAGTTGCAAGTATTCGATACTTGTATCGCTATTTTCGAGATGATGACGAGAGACCACTTTGTGTTGGATGATGATTATGATGATGACAAGATTTGATGAGACTATTTGTAGTATATCCTATGATTACATTTGTATGTGTATGATAATGACATTTGTATATGCTAAAGAATATTGTATAAAACATGTTCAAATACAAAACAAAAAATGCAGAAAAAATCAGAAACTAATAAAACTAGCAATAGCGAGGGGAGAAAGTTAGCAGCAGCGCGCCCTTACCAGTAGCGCGACCTAATTCAAAGCTCTGCAGCTATTAGCAGCAGTGCGTTGTTGTAATGCTCGCTATTGCTACACATGTATAGCAGTAGAGCGGGACAACACACGCTACTGCTATGCATGTATAGCAGTAGCGCGGGCCAACACGCGCTATTGCTACAGGTTAGCTATAGCGCCGTATCAGTAGCGCTGGAGCCCGCGCTACTGATATACCTAATACCTGCGCTACTGCTAGGGTTTTCCCTAGTAGTGTCACGGGCCATTAACACATGGGCTGTAAGCAATGCAGGCTATAATTAGGCCCAACTGTTACACGGGCCATTAACATGCCTATAGGCCAAGTTGGGCTGAAATTTATGCACGGAGACTACAGGCCGTTAACAGGCCTAAAGTTACTTCGGACAATAAATAGCCCAGTTTCTGCATGGGCCGTTAAATGGCCTAAAGTGAAACCGGGCCGACAACGTCCCAGATGCACCATGGGCCGCTAACAGGCCGAAACTATTATCAGGCCGAACTGGTAAACGAGCATTTAACAGGCTGAAATACAAACCCATCTTAGAATGGGCCCAAAAGAACAGTGGTCTGTTAACGGGCCTGATCTGATATGGGTCGTAATTTGGCCCAAAACATGACAGGCTGTGAACGGGCCTGATCTGATAAATTTGACCCAAAACATGGCAGGCTGTTCACGGGCCAGCCCACTAGTGTGTGAAAAACTATGATGGGCCTTTAGCTGTGCCAGCCTTTTCCCCTTAAATGGGCCACTATTGGGCTGTGCCACGTGGTCGACATATCTTTGGCGTCTTCCGTCCAGTAGGGATGACATCTATCCCAATGATGAGCTGACACGTGCATTATCCGGCGAATGAGAATTTTACACGTGGAAAATCCCCATTGGTCGGGGCTGTAAACGGGTTATCGGATCCAAACCGGAAGCCAATAGCTTAATGGTGACCCGTTTCGGTGGATGCCACATGTCGATTACCCTTGACAAAAGCACTTCTTTGACGCGTGATTTATCCTCATGGAAGTGGACACTTCCGTGATGATAATTTTTGTAATGCCATGCAACACTTCTACGCCAGCACATGTATGACTATCTTGATTCTGTCATAAAATCGTCATGAATGTACATACATGACAGAAAATGTGACCTATTGTGCCAAACACGTATCATCACGGAAGTGTATTTTTTTGTAGTGTTATACACAACTAGCATGATAACTTGTGTAGCACACGCTTGGTAACTTTGCACTAAAAAACAGTCGTCGAAACATACCAACATGGGATCTTGTTTCGAATGTCTCTGTCGCGGGATATCCATGGCCACCTAAGGGACCAGGAGGCCCCTTGCTCGTTCGGCAGGGGGACGTCGCGTTGCACAAAGAGCAAACCAGCGCGCGGCAGCACGGCAGATTGCACACAAGCAATTTACCCAGGTTCGGGCCACTGGCCCTATTCCTGCTTTGGCCGATTGATGGTGGAATGTGGATAATGCAACAGAGTACACTTGCTCAGCAGGGGTCACCGTATGGCAGCAACGACTACACGCGTATGTGGTGCGGGTTCCTTAACTTTTCCAGCCCCTCCTACGGGTGCCATGGGCCTCCTTTTATAGATTAAGGGGTCACCACAATGGCAAAGTGGTCATTATCAACAAGTATGATAGAAAATAGTGCTATCATACCTAACTCTACAGGCTGACAGGGTGCATTAAATACACCACTTAGTGTCGCATCACTGGTTGCCCGGCAAGGCTTGTCGCGCTATCTCGCCAGCTCCGCGCTTTTTCTATTGACACATCGTAGGACGGGTCTCATCTGTATGTTCCTTCTGTAGGAAATGGCCGCCATGTGGCGAATGGCTGCCACTTAATCACCTTGTGGCTTGACACCGCACTGATTGGTGACATGGGTCACGCTCGAGTGGTTGGTGGGGTGGTTTTGCCTCCGCGAGCCACGGCAGGCCCTGCCGGGGCGTCTTGGTTGCTTGCCTCTGGTGGTGGCCTTGCCCCTTGCCGCGCTTGCCTGCCCGACAAGGGAGGCCCTCCTCTTGCCGATATACTGCTCCTCTGGCTTGATCTTGATCCCTCTGAGCTGCATGTTGGTTCTTCAAATCTCTTGGTCCTTCAATATCTGACTCCAGCTGATGCTTCAATTCTGTTCTTGTGCCTGCGCATAGTCTGGGCAATGGACCCAGGGCCTGTTGCACCGACAGAAGCCCCTGGGCCTGCCCTGAACGCGCTGCTGAGCGTCGTCGGGGTAGGGCCTAATAAGTGCACATGCAGGGTTGCTGAAGGGGTTGGCCCCTTGAGATTTCCATTACTGCTTCATTAGCTTTGATTTTGGGCCAGCATCCGGATTCCCCACGCGTGGCGTAAAGCTGATTGTGGTGGGGCTGCTCCAGTAATGGCACTGATACGTCTCCGTCGTATCTACTTTTCAAAACACTTTTGCCCTTGTTTGGAACTCTAACTTGGATGATTTGAATGGAACTAACCCGGACTGACACTGTTTTCAGCAGAATTGCCATGGTGTTATTTATGTGCAGAAACAAGAGTTCTCGGAATGACCTGAAACTCCACGGACCATATTTTTGGAAATAATAAAAAATATTGGCAAAAGATCAAGACCAGGGGGCCCACACCCTAGCCACGAGGGTGGGGGGCGCGCCTACCCCCCTGGGCGCGCCCCCTACCTCGTGGACCCCCTGGAGCTCCTCCGACCTCAACTCCAACTCTATATATTCACTTTCTGGGAGAAAAAATAAAGGAGAAGGATTTATCGCGTTTTACTATACAGAGCCGCCGCCAAGCCCTAAAACCTCTCGGGAGGGCTGATCAGGAGTCTGTTCGGGGCTCCGGAGAGGGGAATCCGTCGCCGTCGTCATCATCAACCATCCTCCATCACCAATTTCATGATGCTCACCGCCGTTCGTGAGTAATTCCATCGTAGGCTTGCTGGACGGTGATGGGTTGGATGAGATTTATCATGTAATCGAGTTAGTTTTGTTAGGGTTTGATCCCTAGTGTCCACTATGTTCTGAGATTGATGTTGCTATGACTTTGCTATGCTTAATGCTTGTCACTAGGGCCCGAGTGTCATGATTTCAGATCTGAACCTATTATGTTTTCATGAATATATGTGACTTCTTGATCCTATCTTGCAAGTCTATAGTCACCTACTATGTGTTATGATCCGGCAACCCCGAAGTGACAACAATCGGGACCACTCCCGGTGATGACCGTAGTTTGAGGAGTTCATGTATTCACTATGGGCTAATGCTTTGGTCTGGTACTCTATTAAAAGGAGGCCTTAATATCCCTTAGTTCCCGCTAGGTCCCCGCTGCCATGGGAGGGTAGGACAAAAGATGTCATGCAAGTTCTTTTCCATAAGCACGTATGACTATATTCGGAATACATGCCTACATTACATTGATGAATTGGAGCTAGTTCCGTGTCACCCTGGATTATGACTGTTACATGATGAACCTCATCCGGCATAATTATCTATCACCGATCCATTGCCTACGAGCTTTCCATATATTGTTCTCAGCTTATTTAATTTTCCGTTGCTATTGTTACAATCACTACAAAATACCAAAAACATTACTTTTGTTATCATTACCTTTTGCTACCGTTACCACTACTTTCATATTACTTTGCTACTAAATACTTTGCTGCAGATATTAAGTTTCAGGTGTGGTTGAATGCACAACTCAGCTGCTAATACTTGAGAATATTCTTTGGCTCCCCTTGTGTCGAATCAATAAATTTGGGTTGCATACTCTACCCTAAAAAACTGTTGCGATCCCCTATACTTGTGGGTTATCAGGCTCGTGAACGACTTTATCGCACGGTGTAGAAACTGCCAATTTACTCTTCCCACTGCGCGCTCTTATCCTTGGCCACGTATGCCGCATGCGTCTCACAGGGTAGGTAACGGAGGCGCGTGGCGTAGGAGAGCATCTTGGAGAGGGCCCGCCCGCCTTGAATTGGTGGAGGAAATGGTGGCTGCCCATTGATGGAGCTGCTTCCCTTCTCCGCCCGGCCTATAAAAGGGAGGGGTGCAGGAGGCCGGAGTCATCCACCTTCGCATTCCTCCTCTTCTTCCTTTGTTCTCTGCTTCTGCTGGTGATGTTGGAGAGAAGAGCCCGGAGCCAGCCCCCAGGCTCCTGCTTGGGGCCATTATTGCCCTATGCTGGTGCTAATGCTCGGGGAGTGAGCATGGTGCTTGGTGTGGCGAATCTCTTGATATCTTCAAGGCTCGGCTGGGACACGGGGCTGGAGGTCCCTGGCAATCCCAGCATTGCCCTTCCTGGAAGTCTTGAGGTTGTTGTCGATGAGAGGCGCGCCGCCAAGGTGGGGCGCGGCGTACCTCGAGTCTTCTGGCCATTCCGGCCACTTGCTGTCTTCCCAAGGGGGGTTGAGGAAGTCCTGGATTAGGGGGGTCTCCAGACAGCCAGACTATATTCTTTGGCCGGACTGTTAGACTATGAAGATACAAGATTGAAGACTTCGTCTCGTGTCTGGATGGGACTCTACTTGGCGCGGAAGGCAAGCTAGGCAATACGGATATGTGTATCTCCTCCTTTGTAACCGACCTTGTGTAACCCTAACCTCTCCGGTGTCTATATAAACCGGAGGATTTTAGTCCGTAGGACAACATACAATCATACCATAGGCTAGCTTCTAGGGTTTAGCCTCTCTGATCTCGTGGTAGATCTACTCTTGTACTACCCATATCATCAATATTAATCAAGCAGGACGTAGGGTTTTACCTCCATCAAGAGGGCCCGAACCTGGGTAACTGCATCATGTTACCATCCGCCTTAGACGCACACTTCGGGACCCGCTACCCGAGATCTGCCGGTTTTGACACCGACATTAGTGCTTTCATTGAGAGTTCCTCTGTGTCGTCGCTGTCAGGCTTGATGGCTCCTACTATCATCGATAGCGATGCAGTCCAGGGTGAGACTTTTCTCCCCGGACAGAACTTCGTGTTCGGCGGCTTTGCACTGTTGGCCAATTCGCTTGGCCATCTGGAGCAGATTGAAAGTTACGCCACCGGCCACCAGGTCAGGTTTGGAAGCTTAAACTACACGGCCGATATCCGTGGAGACTTGATCTTCGACGGAATCGAGCCTCTGCCTTATGCGTCACGCGGTCACGATGAGTACGATTTAGCTGTACCATCGGATAGTTTTCAAGAGATCGCACAGGCAGCCGCTCCGACCCTCAATTCGGAGCCAGTTGCGCCGTCCATGGACGGGTGGATGGACCCCGCCATGGAGGCCTTACCCTCAGCGGCGATCGAGCCAAACATCGACCTTACCTTGCACGAGAGCCGTGTTGTTAAACTGCCGGATCCTTCTCCGGCCACAGACCCCGAGCCGCCTGCGCCCGTTCCTATCGAATCCAATTGGGCGCCAATCATGGAGTTTACCTCTGCGGATATTTTTCAGCACTCGCCCTTTGGCGACATACTGAACTCATTAAGGTCTCTCTCCTTGTCAGGAGGATCCTGGTCGAACAATGACCGGCAGGTTTGGGATGCGGATGACGAAGAAATTCGCCGCCCACCCACCACCCACTTAGTAGCCACTGTTGATGACTTAACCGACATGCTCGACCTTGACTCCGAAGACATCAACGGTATGGACGACGATGCAGGAGACAAACAGGAACCACTGCCCCCAGGGCACTGGACGCCCACTTCACCACATGACGTATACATGGTGGACACACCAAAGGAAAACGACGACGAGGAACGGAAGGACGCAACGAAGGGTTGTTCCCTCGAGAAGCAGTCAAAACGGCGGCGTAAGCGCCGCCCCAAATCCCGCCTCGGCAGAAACAATGATCATACAGACCCAGCGTTAGAGCAGGAGGAACCATTGCTGGACCACGGCAACACGGAGAATCAAGCTGAACAACCTGACTCTGTCAAAGATAATAGTCTGAACGACCTCACATCGGACAGACACCCGGAGCAGAAGGATGCCTGTCAAAGGCTTGTTGCCACCGCGAGGAGTCTAAAAAAGCAGAAGCAAAGAATCAAGGTTGCACAAGACACACTCGGAATCAGATGGAGCAAAGTACTCAATGCAGCAGCGAAGTACGGCGGTAATCGCCCCACCAAGAGCTACCCGAAGCAGAAGTTGCTACCCGAATTCGATGAGGAGGCCTTGGATCCCCCGCAACCAAAAATCAAAACAGCCGCCTGGCCGGATAGACGTCCTCATGACCAACATAAAGCGGCAAACAACGCGACACATAAGACAATACGTGATCCACGCGAGGGCCTGCATCAAGGAGACGACGGAACCAGATCCATCTATGAACCACGCAAACGCGCTCCAGCATACGATGCAACACAACAAACATCCAAAGAATGCGGTACACCCAGATACAGGGGTGCCGCACACCCCTATGTTTCATCGATAAGGTGCTGGACCATGAATTTCCAGAGGGATTCAAACCCGTAAACATAGAGGCATATGACGGAACAACAGACCCTGGGGTCTGGATCAAGGACTATATCCTCCATATCCATATGGCTCGAGGAGATGATCTCCACGCCATCAAGTACTTACCCCTTAAGCTCAAAGGGCCAGCTCAGCACTGGCTTAAAAGCCTCCTCGAAAACTCCATTGGAAGCTGGGAAGAGCTCAAAGATGCTTTTCGGGCAAATTTTCAAGGGACTTATGTCCGACCTCCGGATGCGAACGATTTGAGTCATATAACTCAACAGCCCGGAGAGTCAGCCCGAAAGCTTTGGAACAGGTTTCTTACTAAGAAAGAACCAAATAGTCGACTGTTCGGACGCCGAAGCCTTGGCAGCTTTTAAGCATAGCGTCCGCGATGAATGGCTTGCTAGACACCTCAGCCAAGAAATTCTGAGAACAATGGCAGCATTAACAAGCCTCATGACCCACTTTTGCGCGGGTGATGACAGCTGGCTAGCCAGATGCAGGACCAGCGACCCAAGTACATCCGAAGTTAGAGATGAAAACGGGAAATCACGACACAGCAAAAATAATAAGTGTTGGAATAAAGAAGACAACACGAAGAGCATGGCAGTAAACGCCAGATTCAAAAGCTCTCGGCCAAGTCAGCAAAAGCCGCCCTCTAAAGGCGCTAGAGACGAACTGTCTAGCCTAAATAAAATTCTGGACCAAGTATGTCAGATCCATAGCACCCCTGGTAAACCCGCTAATCATACCCACTGAGAATGTTGGGTCTTCAAGCAGTCCGGCAAGCTCAACGCCGTACACAAGTGGGAGGATACACCAAGCGAAGACGAGGATGAGCCTCCCAAGCAAGACACTGGGGAACAAAAGAAGTTTCTACTAGAAGTCAAAACAGTCAACGTGTTACACGTGATTAAAGGGAGAAACAAAACGGCACTCCCAGAAAAATATGCCCAAGGGCCTATCACCGCGGAGTCCTGCCACTGGTCGTCTCAACCGATCACTTTCGACCATCGTGATTACTCAGCAAGTATCCAGCGTGCAGGATGGGCTCCCCTGGTATTAGACCCAATAATTGACGGATACCACTTTACACGAGTCCTGATGGACGGTTGCAGCAGTTTAAACCTGATATACCAGGATACAATCTGAAAAATGGGGATAGACCCAGCGAAAATTTGCCACAGCAACACTACCCTTAAAGGAGTAACACCAGGCCCAGGGGCTCATTGCACGGGCTCCCTGCTACTAGAGGTTATATTCGGATTCCCCGATAACTTCCGTAGCGAAAATTTAACATTCCACATTGCTCCATTCCAAAGTGGCTTTCAAGCACTACTTGGACGCGAAGATTTCGCTTGCTTTAATGCAATACCGCATTACGCTTCCCTTACGCTTAAGATGCCCGGTGCACGTGGCATCATTACAGTGAATGGAAATATTAAGCGATCCCTGCGCGCCGAAGAGAGTGCGACTGCCTTGGCAGCCGCACACTAAAGAGGGCCTCACCAGCTAAAGCATTTGATAGGTCGTCAAGACCACGGACACGGTTAGACGAGTCTGGCGCAGCTATATGTAACTCACACAGGTTTGATAGGCCACACCCCTATTACAAATACAAGGGGCTCAACGCGCGCAGACAAGTGGCAATTTTTACTCATCTTGAATTATACATGGTTTCTTCAAACCTACCTTTTTGCACGACAACTTTTCACCTAAGTTTCTCTATTTTACAGATGACCATCGTGCTACACCCGTCCAGGATATGGCACAACGAAGACACATGCGCAGATGTGCAGCAGGGACCCGTCCCAAGGATTCTTTTTAGATTAAGACCCTGCATCAACCTTTTTTACTGTCTCTTGTTGATACACATCCCTCGGATTCTCAGTACAATTGAGAAGGATGTTGGCGTCTTGGCATGTCGCCACATCAGAATAATGCACGTACCTGGACAGCAGGGGCTTCTTACAAAGGGCACTATTTAGGCCCGGTTTATACCATAAAGAACGAATACCTTAGGGAGTGTTCGGCGTCGCGAGTTTGGCCTTATATGCATCAGCTCCGAATCATGTCTTTGGTCAAATGTTGGGTTTCCCCAGCTCCTATGTTTTGGTACCTTACGTTCCGCTCTATCGGCTAAGGTAGCACTAGGAGAACTACTACGATTGTGCCCCGGGTCATCCGGACGAGCACCTCAGTAGAGAAAGCCGAAAACTGACTGTCATGATATAGCGTGAGACTGGTCAACCACTCGATGACCTATCGGAATGTTAGAATTCCTCCGCCTTAATGAAGGGCCGTTTCCCTGCCAGGCAAGTACGCACCCCGAATTCGGGAGAATGCGGAGCGAACAGGGGCTATATAGTAGCCCCGCCGTCAAACTCCTATGGCTAAGTGAAAGTGTTAAAGCATTATAGTCCGGTTGCCTCGTTCGCTACCCTATCACCTCCTTAATAGGACCAAGACATTGGGTTAAGTGTGAACACGCATCTTCTGTGAACACCTCCGCATTATATGCGTGGGGGCTGAAGCCGACGACTGCAATCTTTTAGGTTATACACATGTATACATAAACGGCCGCACAGGAGGCATCATATTATTTTCAGGCAAAAGTTAAACACAGCCTTAATAAATTTCATAAAAACATTGTGTTTACAATGGGAATACATATCACTCAAACATAATATTCTTCGAGCATTGGGCCTCTATCAAACGAGCACCCTCGAGAACCTCTTCGAAATAGTGCTCGGCAGCCACTCGGCCTATGGCCGAACCCTGCGCCGCAACAGTGGTAGCATCCATCTCCGCCCAGTATGCTTTAACACGGGCAAGGGCCATCCGCGAGCCTTCTATGCACGCCGACCTCTTCATCACATTGATGCGCGGCACCGCACCAAGGAACTGCTGCACTATAAGCTGAAATAGCTGTTCGGCTTCGACTTTTCCGGCCACAGCTGATCCACGACAGACCTCATGGCGAGTCTAGACAACCTATTTAGTTCGGCCCATTTGGCTAGCTGATCAGTCAATGGAAGCGGACGCTCTGGAACATTGAATTGCGACTAGAATAGTTTGTCAACTTCACGATCTGTTTGACCTTGGAAGTATTTGGCCACATCGGCAGCGCTCATCTGCTGAACTCCACAGCCGATCCAGAGTGGCATACCGTGGACCTCCGAACTTTCTCCATAGCATGAAGGGCTTCCCAGCCGCAATATCCCCGGCTTCACGCAGCTCCTCCTTCTTCGCTCTCATAGCAGAGAGGGTGTCTTTGTTCGCCATCGTGGCCTTTTCAAGGTCCGTTGCCTTCGCTCGGTTTTCTTTTTCAAGGAACTGGCAATGGTCGGCAGTGTCTTTAAACTTTACGGCCATCTTGGCCATCTTCTCTTTGCTCTCGCAATGCGCGGCCTTCTCAGCTTTCAACTCTTTGGCCGCCTTCAAAACAGCCGCATTACTAATCCTTTCTTGTTCTTTGGCTTGGGCAAGTTCCGCCCGCAGGGTTTCCACGGTGGCAGCTCCATCTGCAGTCACAACATATTAAAGATACTGGCATCATGCTGCTCTTACTATGTGGCATTCACCAGAAAATAGCACTTACCCTGTGCCTCGTCAAGCCTCTTGTTAACAAGCTCGATGTCGGGATCCGCTACATCCAGTTGCCGCTTCAGTTCGGCAAACTCATGAGTCCGGCTAGCCACCGGAGCTCCCACTACCTGCACATTAAAGCGGTATGGTTATTGCCTGGGACTACGATCCTCTGTTTGCTGCCGTTCTCGGCGACAACCAGAGTCTCAGGGGCTACTATCTACACAGGGAACACCTAAAAATGTGCGGTACCATCACAAATGTACATCATTTTACGTACCTCAAAGCCCGTCAGTAGACTCATAAAGGCATCATGCAACCCGCTTTCGGCGGATGAGATCCTTTCCATCACCGTACCCATCAATGTACGGTGTTCTTCTGAGATGGCCGCTCGCTCCAACAGCTCTCTCAGTACGTCCGACCGCATACCAGTCGGTGCTGGACTCTTCTGTTTGCTCTCTTCGAGAGCCAGGCGCTGGGGACTTCGGGTGACTATGCGATTATCTTCTGGCCTCACTGGATCCAGAGAGGCCCTCCATGACGACACTTCAAGGTCGCCTGCTTCTTGAGCGAAGGAGTCCGGGGAGGCATTTCGCTCTCCATCATCTCCGAAGAAGATCCCTCGAAGACGAGCTCTTCTCAGAAGGGCAAAGATCCAAACTGCAAGATAAATAATTCGGTTATTTTCCTCAGAGGTAAGGTAATATATCTTCACTATTAAAGTACTTTTTAATTACTTACAGCTCGTTAGAGGGCTGATCCCCGCGCGGACTTAGTGCGGCAAGAGCACCCTCCAAAGCAGGACCCTCTGGTGGAGATTTCTTCTCCCGCTTGGAAACCTTGGTTTCCGGATCTTCAGAGGTAGTCCTCTTCCTCCCCCGGGGTGAGAGAATGTCCGATTCCTCCCCTCGATTATCCCCCTCACGGAGGCGCTCGTTCCCTCGGTCGGAATAGGTAGCGATGGAGGCCCGCTTTCGCCCTCATTATTTCCCCCTTTGTCTTCCTTTGAGGGCTCCGGGCAAGGTGCTAGCTCGAACATCTTTTCCAGTACCGGATTTTCCAAACACTCAGGAAGGGGGGCCGAACACCGAATCATCTTCGCCTTTGTTATCCATTCCTGGTCAAAGAGCGATTTCTCAGAATAACGTCATGATAAATGAAAACCGGTGTGTTCGGCTAGAGGATAACTTACTTGGTCGGCGGTGCGGTTGCTGCTCAGGCCCACATCCTCGGTAGTATCCGGACACTTTATCTGGGGTCCGAAGAATGATCTATACATCTCCTCGTGCATCAGGCCGAGGAAATCCTGAATAGAGCGCGGTCCTTCTGGGTTGAACTCCCACATGCAAAGAGGTCGGCGTTTGCATGGCTGGATTCGTCGAACCAGCATGACTTGCATTACCATAATCAAACTGAAATCTCCTTTGAAGAGATATTGAATGAGGCTTTGCAGTACAGGCACGTCCTTGGCGGGACCCCAGCTCAGCCCTCTGCTAATCCATGACATCAGTTGTGGTGGAGGGCCTGAGCGAAAAGCAGGGGCAGCCACCCACTTGGCACTTTCTGGGAGCTGTGATGTAAAACCACTCCCGTTGCCATAATCCGGACACCTCTGGAATAGAACCCTTTGGCCACGGAGCTCCAGTAATCTTGCTTATTGATGCGCCTCCGCACGCTACATGCTGCCCCTCGACCATCTTCGGCTTCACGTCAAAGGTCTTGAGCCATAGGCCGAAGTGAGGGGTAATGCGGAGGAAGGCCTCACATACGACAATAAATGATGAGATGTCGAGAAAGGAGTCTGGGGCCAGATCGTGGAAATCTAGCCCGTAATAAAACATCAGCCCCCTAATGAAGGGGTCCAGAGTGAGGCCTGGACCTCGAAGGAAGTGGGAGATGAACACGACGTCTTCGTTGGGTTCAGGAGTAGGGACGACCTGCCCTCGAGCAGGCAGCCGATGCGAAACCTCGGCGGTCAGGTATCTGGCCTCCCTTAACTTCTTGATGTCTTCTTCCGCAACGGAGGAGGGCATCCACCAGCCTTGAAGGCTAGATCCGGACATGATTGAAGATCCGGAGCACCTGACCTGGGCTTTGGGTGTTAGAACTCGAGCGGGGGAAGGATTCGATTGAGCACGGGAGGGAAAAAAGTAAAAGCCTTATCCCTTTATAAGGAGGGTGAATATCAAGCGTCCTCTTCGTAGCTGTTTGGGACTTGCCTATAATCTAGGAGTCCTAGATATGGTTGGGTTACCCACGACCGTATTGATGAGAATCCCGTAATTAGGGGAGCACGATCTCTGCTTTGACAAGATGTGTCAAGAAACCGCCTTGCGTTATGTGTGAGGCTGGTTGAAGAAAAACGGTTAGAATAATTACGGGGCCGTGGCATAATGTCGTGTTGCCGAAACGTGTCAGCAGATTAGATTTGTGGAAATATTATTCTCTCTACGGTGGTATGTGGAACTTGTTTTGAAGGGTCGGACACTATCCTTGTATTCAAATCCTTCCGTGATGTATTCGGAGGAGGAACCCGCCTTGCAATGCCGAAGACAATACTGCACGCCGAACTCATCGTCATTGAAGCCTGGTTCAGGGGCTATTGAGGGAGTCCTCGATTAGGGGGTCTCCGGACAGCCTTACTATATTCTTTGGCCGGATTTTTAGACTATGAAGATACAAGATTGAAGACTTCGTCTCGTGTCCGGATGGGACTCTACTTGGCGTGGAAGGCAATCTAGGCAATACAGATATGTGTATCTCCTCCTTTGTAACCGATCTTGTGTAACCCTAACCTCTCCGATGTCTATATAAACCAGAGGATTTTAGTCCGTAGGACAACATACAATCATACCATAGGCTAGCTTCTAGGATTTAGCCTCTCTGATCTCGTGGTAGATCTACTCTTGTACTACCCATATCATCAATATTAATCAAGCAGGACGTAGGGTTTTACCTCCATCAAGAGGGCCCGAACCTGGGTAAAACATTGTGTCCCCTGCCTCCTGTTACCATCCGCCTTAGACGCACAGTTCGGGACCCCCTACCCGAGATCCGCCGGTTTTGACACCGACAGGGGTGCTGGACTAGAGCCTCGGCTTTCCTCCAGGATGGTGTGGATGGAGATAAAGCCTGGGGGAAGGAGAAGACGGGAGGCAGGCCGTCCTGCAGGAGTACAACCACATCGATGCGCTCATCTTGTACTAGCGACCTGTTGCCCGTCTGCCTGGATCTTCCCCCTTTTTTCCCGACGCCATCATCACTGTTCCTTCTGGCTGCCGGGAAAAAGCTCGTCCCCCTGGTTCTTCCACTTCCTTTTGGGGCCTTCTGGCTGGGCTCCAGCACCCTCCTCTGCCGGTGCCTGTGATGGAGCTCCCCTTTCAGTCCTGGGGGCGGTGACCAGGGGGTTGTCATGGTGCTCCGTACTTCTTCCTCCTTCGCAACCTCGCCATTCCCGATCTTGTCAGGTTGGGGTTGCCAGTTCTTGACAAGGATCGGGGTGGCGTTGAGCCGACGCAGCGCCCGTCCTTTCCTCTTCCCACCGCAATACCTGGGATAAGAGGGATAGGGAGAGGAGTTTACAGAGCACTTATCTTTTTTCAATCTTAAATTTGTAGGCAATCGCCAAATTTTAATTCAAATAATGTACTCTCTCGAGTCCATTTTTGTGTTCTGTAATGCTTGTACTTGTATCAGCATATGAATGAAAAAGATAAACTCTACCGGGAACCTGTGCATGTGTATGTCCATGCAGAGGTGGAATGCCTCTTTAATGTAAATAAACGAGTTTTCCCCGGTAGGATATCCTGCCAGCACCCTCTTTGTCTGCCGGAGTGCTACGTCTGCCGGGGAACAAACAGAGGGGCCAGCCCCCCACTAGCTCCCTTTTTACGAGAGGCTACTACGACCATCCTGACTGAAGAAACCGTTCGAGTCATGAATGGGAGCACCTAAGTTACAAAGGAGGGGCGGCGTTTTCTCATGCTAATTCATAGCTTTATAGAACACTAATGGACAAGAGATAAAACTTATCTATTTGGCCTTGCCGGGGATCACTGTGCCGTGCAATCTTCTTGCCCTTTGTCAAAGCCAAGTTCACGGCAGGAACCTTCAACTTCATATAGATGAGAATGAATGCAGGATGCAATCCTATCTATATGCATATGCAAATGCTCATGAGATGCTTATGCAATGATCTTGGTGTGCTCGTGCATGCATGCAATCTTAGTTGGGGACCCCCCCTCTACAGCGCTTCTTTATTTTCTATTGCACAGGGTCATCGCCCTGGTTTTGTACAAGGGGTTACATGCAGCTGAGGCAAGGCCTATACAAAAGGATGGCTGACGGGCAGTTCCCGACAGCCTCGCACCTTACGGGTAGTACTTGCGGAGATGCTCAATATTCCATGAGTTTTGCAACTGGGTGCCATCTTCGGTCTCCCGACGGACTGCACTAGGTCTGGTGACTCGTACCATTCGGTAAGGGCCTTCCCACTTTGGTGACAGCTTGTTTGTACCCTTGGCGGACTGCACGCGTCTAAGGACATGGTCACCTTCCTCAAAACACCAGGCATGAACCCTATGGTTGTGATAGCGATGCAGGGCCTGCTGGTAGCATGCAGCACGCATAGCAGCCCGGAGACGGTTCTCCTCGAGTAGCACAGCATCGTCACGCCGGTGCTGATCTTGCACTACTTTATCGTAGGCAAGCACTCGAGGAGACCCGTAAATGAGTTCCGTGAAGATAACTGCTTCTGCCCCGTAGACGAGGGAGAAGGGAGTCTGCCCGGTAGCTCAATTAGTTGTCGTACTGAGGGACCAGATAACTACCGGCAGCTCCTCGATCCACCACCTGTCGTGCTTCTATGGCGTACCGAAAGTTCTTGTCTTGGGTCCGTCGGTGTCAAAACCGGCGGATCTCGGGTAGGGGGTCCCGAACTGTGCGTCTAAGGTCGATGGTAACAGGAGGCAGGGGACATGATGTTTTACCCAGGTTTGGGCCCTCTTGATGGAGGTAATACCCTATGTCCTGCTTGATTGATCTTGATGAACATGAGGATTACAAGAGTTGATCTACCACGAGATCGTTGTAGCTAAACTCTAGAAGTCTAGCCTGTATGATTATGATTGCCTCTATGGACTAAACCCTCCGATTTATATAGACACCGGAGGGGCCTAGGGTTATACAAAGTCAGTTACAGAGAAAGGAAATAATACATCCAGACGCTTTAGCTTGCCTTCCATGCAAAGGAGAGTCCCAACCGGACACAGGAGGAAGTCTTCTATCTTGTATCTTCATGGCCCAATAGTCCGGCCCATGTCACACAGGCCGGACGCCTGAGGACCTCTTAATCCAGGACTCCCTCAGTAGCCCCAGAACCAGGCTTCAATGATGATGTGTCCGGTGCGCTGATAATCTACGGCATTGCAAGGCAGGTTCTTCCTCCGAACACTTCAAAGCATTTGATCCAAAGAGTCATACTCGGCTTTCCATTTAATGTCGTACCCATTGGCTTCTGCATCTCCATCGCTTCGTCTTCCATGTGTCAAGCGAACATGAAAGGTCAAAGTACTTTTTGCACATACCACCCTATCCATGTAAGAAGGGCATCTATTTAAAGGGACTGGATCTCAAATCCCATTCCACATCGAGCGGAAAATCCTTAGAGCTTGCTAGGAGAAACCATTCCAGCATGGCTAGCGTTCCTAGTTCTTCCTCCCGCCCCCCATGGCTCCAAAAAAGGTGATTGGGGGAAATGCTCAGTATCCCACAGCCAGCTAAGAAAGCTTCAAACGCAGCGATTCCTCCCCCCCTGCGGATCTAGTCCCTGTCCGGGCAGGATTAACCTCTTTTATGGGTGAAGCCCTGGCAGAAAATTTCCCCCATCCAGCCGGCGGGGAGAGAGTGTGCTTTACATCCTTCTTGATAAGAGGAATTGGATTTCCAATACACCCCTTCCTCCGAGGTCTTCTGGAGTACTACGGCCTCCAATTGCACAATCTCACGCCGGGTTCCATTCTACACATCGCGGGCTAGTTTGCTCTTTGCGAGCTATTCCTGGGCTGCGAGGCCCATTTCGAGCTATGGAGGAAACTGTTCTGCCTCATCCCTTGCTCCCAAAGGGATCTATATTCGAGGTGGGCGGCCCCGAAATATGGTGCATAGCCGGGACCGGATACTTATCCGGCACGCCGAAGAAGGCGTCCGAAGAGTGGCCCTCAGAATGGTTATATATTGAGGACGTCGCTCTCCCTGACCCAGTCCGAATGGGCCTTCCTGAATTTACCAGTGCTCCATTGAAGAAACGCCACAGCTGGCGCCCTTGGAGCCTCTAGGAGGAAGATAGTGCAGAAGTCCAACAATTAATGGGAAAGACAAGGACACTCACCCAGTCCGAATTATCAATAATCGATGTAATGGCCATTTCCATAGTGCGAGGTGTCCAGCCGCTCCAATTCAGGGGGCTTCCCATGTGGCACTACAATGGGGAAGGCGATGCCTCGCATTGTGGACGAAAGGGTCCGGATTCCCTTACCTCCCTGGCCGCAATACTGGCCGACCTGTATAAAGGGGAGAAAGAGGAGTTCATCCATCTTACACTTCAGGAAGGATTTTCTATGTACAATCCTCCTAGCTAGGTGAGTTCTAATCACATGACTCTACTCAATCCTCTCCCTAAGTCAGGCTTAATTTGGCATTAACCCTTCCATCTGTAAGAGGAATGGCGGAAGGTTATAGCGGGCATCTATAGTCCCGCTCCACAGCCGGAGAACCGTAATCGGGACCTTGATCCCGGATATGAAGAGGATCCAGACATATTTGTAGAGCTCGAGGAGGGAGTATTCTACCAGGCGAGCTATGATGGCACAGTAGTGCCAATCTTGGCCGACTATCCCGGCCTCCTTGCTGCCTCACATGTAAGTAATCAGGAGACATCTCCTCCGAAAGATATTCCTTACTGTACCTCAACCACCGCACTGTCTCGTGCTTCAAAGGGGAGGCGCTCGGCGCGCCATGCTACACCAGAGGCGCTTCAGAAGAACGCGGCACCCACGCCAAACAAGTCGTCAAAGAGGAAGGCCGATGATAACACGACCAAACCTTCATCGAAGAGGTACGGCTTTGTTTTGTAAATATGCCTCTTGGTCGTCACATCGAATTGTGATATTATCCGCTGCATTTTATCAGGAAGAGCGTTCGCCGGACTATGTCCGGGGATCCTGCCTGTCGCGCCTCCACTAGTCAGATTCTAGACAGTGCCCTAAGGATGGGGGCTGACACGGGAGTGACGCCGGATTGCCCTTCCATAGAGGATTCAGATGATATGTCCGTCACGAACTCTGAAGTGGAGAGTGTCATGAATCATCGGCGCCGGAGGGCCGCTCTCCACGACCTCGGTTTTTTGAAAGAGGCATTCAAAGCCTTTAGCTCAGCCGATGCATATATCCGAGCTGCTTGGGATGGACTTGCCAGAGCCACAGACCAGCATTTAAAAGATATGTGGGTAAGTGTTGATTTGATAATCATATACCAGTAGCCCCCGAGACTTGAAACAGTTGATACAACTGATTTAAGGATCATTGTATAATCAGGTACTCACGGAGAAGAATATCTTGCTATCTCAAGAGCTGGAAAAGTGTCGAACCTAGCTAGCTACGACTACCACCAAATTGGAGAAATCCAAGGAGGCACCGCCTGATAATGTTTCCCCCCATCAGAAAAAGTATAATCATATACCAATAATATTAATATTGTTGTGTTTCCGCTGACAGGATCAGTAGATCAACTAAGGGAAAAACTAAAAATCGCCCAGGCTGGTGAACAGGAGGCCAAAAGGCAACATGCAGCAGGCGAACATGTGCGGATGCGGGTCAGGGATGAAAAGAAGAAGCTACAGGATTCCAATACCCTACTGGGCAAAGAACTAAAAGATGTGCGAGCCCGGCTAGCTCACACCGTCAAGGAGAATAGGAGGCTACAAGGCGGCATATTCAGTATGTTTTTCGCCTTACCTTTATGCAATTCAGCAAAGAAATGATCTGACAAATTTATGTCTGCAGGTATGCTGACTGGCCATCCCGAAGAGGAAATGTCCGACTCTCGAGGCGACCTTCTACAAGAGCTGTCCCAACTGCACGAGCGAGCTCGGCAAGCAATGCGGAGCATTGCCAAAGCTTTGTGGACATCTGCCTCTCTTCCAGGAAGTATGAAGGAGCTTGTGAAGCTATTCCAGGGAGCTCGGCGACACTTCTGATTATGGAAGATGTCGACATGCCGAGAAGGTGAGCGAGAGGCCTTGGCCATGGTAAAAACATGATACACCGAGCTTGATCCGAATCATATGGCCCGGGTCGGACCTTAGGGGTCAGATGGAAAAAAAATTCCAGTTAGTCTGGTGTATGACTAGGTGAAGATAGCCGCCTAGTATTCCCAACGGGATTGTAAGCTAGATAACCTGTTAGATGGCATAGAGGAAAAAGTTTTTGAGTCCAAGTGACTATGTACTTCAATTGACAAATTTGTCCCTAGCCGAATTGTAAAACGATTGTCATGGCAGACCTTTTCACTTCGACCTCTGGACCCGAAGGCTCGGAGTGTTTCCGAATACCCGCTCAGTAATATAGACCGGGGCATGCGTGGAAACCAGGCATAGGGGTCATAGTTTCTTGAACATAAAAGTTGTATACGGCAAGCTATGTTATATTACATGTTTATTGTAAGAAATATCTTCCAGGGAGAATAGTTCCATTAAGGGTTCCTTTCCCTGGGCGGATATGCATTAGTATGCATGTTCGAACTGTGATTGACAAATCACAGTATACGTAACATCTGGGGGTTCATGGTGTGATGAAGGTAAAATGTCTTTAGTTCACCGACCGAATATTCCCTTAAGAATGCTAGCTTTCGGCTTCACCCAGTCTGAGGTACAAGTCCGGATGACCCGGCTGTAACAATCGCAGAGGTGCTCCCTTTATGCCCTAGCCGAACAAACGAGAACGTAGGGCATAAGCACAGGAGCCAGGCTTCTTGGTGACCTATTCGATGTAATACTCTTTTGTGGTGTGTTTGGCGAGATCCGATGAATTATGGGTTTATGAACAAGATTATCTATGAATATTATTTGGTTCTTCTCCGAATTCTTATATGCATGATTTAATATCTCTGCAAGTCTCTTCAAATTATCGGTTTAGTTTGGCCTACTAGATTGATCTTTCTTCCAATGGGAGAAGTGTTAGCTTTGGGTTCAATCTTGCGGTGTCCTTTCCCAGTGACAGTAGGGGCAGCAAGGCACGTATTGTATTGTTGCCATCAAGGATAAAAAGATGGGGTTTACATCATATTGCTTGAGTTTATCCCTCTACATCATGTCATCTTGCTTAAAGCGTTACTTTGTTCTTATAAACTTAATACTCTAGATGCATGTTGGATAGCGGTCGATGTGTGGAGTAATTGTAGTAGATGCAGAATCATTTCGATCTACTTGACACGGACGTGATGCCTATATTCATGATCATTGCCTTAGATATTCTCATAATTATGCACTTTTCTATCAATTGCTCGGCAGTAATTTGTTCACCCACCGTAATACATGCTATCTTGAGAGAAGCCACTAGTGAAACCTATGGCCCCCAGGTCTCTTTCTTATTATATTGCGTCTCTTTTATTTACATCGCATCTCGTTTACTATTTTGCAATCTTTACTTTCCAATCTATACAGCAAAAATACCAAAAATATTTACTTTACTATCTTTATCAGATCTCACTTTTGCGAGTGACCATGAAGGGATTGACAACCCCTTTATCGTATTGGTTGCAAGGTTCTTGATTGTTTGTGTAGGTACTAGGTGACTTGTGCATTGTTTCCTACTGGATTGATACCTTGGTTCTCAAAACTGAGGGAAATACTTATGATATTTTGCTTCATCACCCTTTCCTCTTCAAGGGAAAACCAACGCATGCTCAAGAGGTAGCACACACTTTGACAGGTGATCAACTATGATGTTTACCGCATGGGGTACATGCTCTGTTTGCAACCCGTCAAAGTGCTCCTCCAATCTCCTCACTTCCTCGACATATGCTTCCATCAATGGGCTTTGATAATCCTTGTTGACTTGTCTCACCACAAGCTGCGAATCTCCTCATATGATCAACTTCTTGATTCCCAATTCTGCTGGAATCCTGAGCCCGGCAAGGAGCCCTTCATACACAGTTGTATCATTGGTGGGTTCTTCCCGGGCAAAGTGCATTTGGATGACGTAGTTCAAGTGCTCCCCAAAGAGGGCAACAAGAAGCACACTAGACCCTGCACCTTGTAGGTAAAAAGCACCAAATACATAATCCATTCATGGGGCAATTCCTTGCCAGGGATAGCTGTCTGTGTCACTTCCTCATCAGGGGTTGGCCTCCATTCTGCAATAAACTCCGCCAACGCCCTGCTCTGAATGGTCGATGTGCTCTCAAACTTCAGACCAAAGCTGGATAACTCCAAAGCCCACTCCACTATTCTGTCGGTAGCCTCAGGGTTTCGAAGTATCCTTTGCCGTGGGAAACGAGTAACAACCGTGATCTCATGGGCTTGGAAGTAGTGGCGCAGTTTCCTTAAGGCCATAATGAGACCAAAAATCAACTTTTGCATGCCATAGTACCACGATCTAGCCCCCTGCAACAAGGAGCTGACAAAGTACACTAGGCGCTGCACCACCTTCTTCCTTGTTGTGTCCATGGGGTTGTTCTCATTGCCATGCTCATGCTGCTCTGATCCTTTTCTGACTCTGTCGTTATCTGTGCACTTCCTGCCTCATCCACTTCTCACTGTGCTACCAAGGCCGCACTGACCACTTGGTTGGTTGCCGTCAAGTACATCAACAACAACTCTTGGGGTTTGGGTGCAACCATGGTAGGCACAGACGACAGGTAGGCCTTCAACTCCTACAGAGCTGCATCTGCTTCTAGGGTCCACTTCATAGGCCATGCCTTCTTCGAAATTTTGAAGAACGGCAGGGCACGCTCGGAAGACTTGGAAATGAATCTACTTAGTGCAGCAACGCATGCCATCAAGCATCTCACATCCTTAACTGTCCTTGGTGCTTGGATTTGCTCGATGGCGTTGATCTTGTCGGGGTTAGCTTTGATCCCCCGATGGGACATGAAGAAACCAAGTAGGTTACCGGAGGGGACTCCAAAAACACACTTCTTCGGATTAAGCTTCAAGTTGATCTTGCATAGATTAGCAAACGTCTCCTCCAAATCCAGGATAAGAGTGGTATTATCCTTGGTCTTGACCATGATATCATCCATATAAGCTTCTATATGTCTGTCTAACTGTGGCTCAAAACCAATCTGAACCTCCCTTGCAAAAGTGGACCCGACACTCTTTAGTTCGAACAGTATGCGGGCAAAGCAGTACGTACCACATGGGGTGATGAATGATGTCTTCTCTTCATCTTGTTTGGACATGAAGATCTGGTGATATCCGGAGTATGTGTCTAGGAAGGAGAGCAAATCACACCCGGAGGTGGAATCCACAATCTGATCGATACGCGGCAAGGGAAATGGGTCCTTCGGGCAAGCCTTGTTGAGGTCTGTGAAGTCAATGCAAAGCCTCCATTTCCCATTAGCCTTCCGGACCAACACTGGATTTGCTAACCATGTTGGATGCAGTACTCCTCTGACTAAACCAGTTGCCTCCAATTTCTTGATTTCCTCGGCAATGAACTGCTGCCTCTCCAAGGCCTGCTTCCGGACTTTCTGCTTGATAGGTCTGGCGTGTGGGCACACAGCAAGGTGGTGCTCGATTACCTCCCTGGGAACACCGGGGATATCAGATGGTTACCAGGCAAACACATCAATATTCGCCCGCAAGAAGGCAACGAGCGTGTTTTCCTATTTGTCATCAAGGGTGGCGCTGATGGTGAAAGTACCATCAACGCTAGCCAGCCCTGCCGGGACCTTCTTTACTTGGGGTGCATCAACCTTGGATCTCTTGCTGTTGGAACACTCTGGCACGTCGTCAACGGGTGCCATGCACTCGGAGGGCCACGCTTCCCGAACTCCTTGCCAGAGGTCCTACAATCCCTTTTCTTTCCTTTACTTTCCTTGACGGGAACCGTTGCTGCCGCAGCCTCTGCTGCGACTACATCCTGGTACATCTTGTCCATGCAGATAATTGCATCCTTCTCATCTGACGGGATAGTGATGACTCCGAGTGGCCCAGGCATCTTCAGAGTGTTATAAGCATAGTGGGATGCTGCCATGAACTTGGCTAGGGTCGGGCGCTATAGTGGGATGCTGCCATGAACTTGGCTAGGGTCGGGCGCCCTACATCCCATTGTATGGGAGGGGGAGACCAACCACATCAAACACAACCTTCTCTGTCTGGTAGTTTAGTTCTCCCCCAAACGTCACCTGCAACGTAATCTTTCCTTTAGGATGACTCCTGCCAAGGTTAACTCCTTGAAACGTGCCGGTAACCTCTATCTCTTCCTCTCCTATTTGAAGCCTGCTGATGACTGCTGGGGAAATCAGATTCAGACCGACCCCGCCATCCACTAACATCTTTGTAACCATGAGGTTGCGAATTGTCGGGGAGACAAACAAAGGCAAGCATCCTACCGTGATGGTGCGGTTAGGGTGATCCTCCACATCAAATATGATTGGCGTGCGGGACCATTTGAGCGGTTTCCGGGCCTCTGGCGCTGGCTCCACAACATTGATCTCTCATGCCCATCACTTGAGCTGGCGGTGGGAGGTGTGAAAATATGCACCCCCATCAACACATAGGTCGTAAGTGGCCTTCTGAAATTCCTGCTTACTGGTTTCCTCTTCATTCCCTTCATCACTCCCATCATCACAAACTTCCTTCTCTTGACCCCTGGTGGGTTTTCCTTGGTTCCGATAGGGCTTGCCGGGACGATTTGCTTTGCCGCTTCGCCGCCTTGGCCCTTTCCACCAGTAGCATTCTGACCTTTTTCCTTATCACACTTGTCATATTCTACCCTCTATTTCTTGACAAGCTGCTCAACTTGGTAACATTCCTGAAGATCATGGCCCTTGGTCTGGTGGATCTTGCAGTACGGGCCATCGCCTTTCCTAGCTTTCTCAGCAGCAGCGGCTTCCTGGTAGGTTGTGCAAGCGGTAAATTTCTTGCCGGGCCCCTCAGCCTTAGCCTTCTTGCCGGTACTAGGTGTGCCCAAACCTTCTACGGTCATCACTGCTTCATCCCTTGGCTTCTTATTGCACTTTTTGCCCTTCCTTTGGCTTGCTGATTCATCTTCATCCTCTGAAGCAACATTGATGCAATCCTCCTCTCTGAGAAATTTCCTTCCTTCCCCCATCCGAGCACACTTATCTACCAACGTGTATAGCTCCTTCACAGTCTTGGGCAACGGCACATTCCTCTTGGAATGAATGCGACGGTTGCTCACATTGACTGGAAGGCTGCTATAATGGCTGCCAGATGGATATTTAGAATATTCCTATGAACTTTACTAAATATCTGTAAATACTTACGGAGAGTTTCTCCTTCTTTCTGCTGGAGAAGTTGCAGGTCGCTAGGTTTGCCGGGCTCTTGGTGGTCACCGGTGAAGGCACCGATGAACTAGTGGCACATGACCGCCCAAGACGAAATGGATTTCTCTGGCAGGTGCATCAGCCAAGACCTCACGTTGGACTTGAGGGCCAATGGGAAGTAGTTGGCGAACACCTTCTCATCTCTTCCCCCGGCAGCTTGAATAGCGATGGTGTAGATGCTCAGGAACTCTGCCGGGTTTAGCCTTCCGTCGTCTTCTCAGGTATCTCTAGCTTGAATGTGCAAATGGACGGCCAATGGACTTGCCGCAGCTCTCGTGTAAAGGTAGGGCAGCCAACCTCAAAAGGTAGGCACCCGCCAACACCGAGCGCAGGTTCGTCGACGTCGAGGCCACCGCACCCGTCGGTCTGGCGGAGGTCGTCGTGGCGTGGATTTATGTCGACATGCATATCTCCCCGTCGCCTATCCTCTGGGGCTCGACGTTGGTCTGGACGTGCTCGAGGGTCGGAAGAGGCCATCGACACGTAATCGGGGTCTTGATTCAGCTGCGCCTGCGTTGGCTGCCGTGGTGGGGACTGCACCGTGGGGACAACCCCCTCCGCTCGGCCAGCAGTACAGGTGGTTGCCGTTGGTTGGGGAGGCCCTGGCGGGCAGACTCGTCGTGAGCCCCCAGCTTCGGCAAAACCGAGCAGGCTCTGGATGGTGGCATGCCATTCATCCATCTGCTTGGCCGTGAGTGGAAACCTTAGCAGCAACTGAGCTCGCGCCATAGCCTCTATGGCGGTGCTTGGCATGGATGTCGATAACGTCGGCTGCATCGTTGCCTGGCTCCTGATGGTGCCAGCAGCAGCGACGGCGGTGGTGCCGCGTCCATGCAGTTACGGGGCGACTGTCTGGGCCGCGGGGTCATGTGGCGGTGGTGCTCGACGGTCAGTAGCTCCGCCGAGCGCAACAGTTTGGTCGAGTCGTCTGGGAGGAGACACATGGTCCGCGGTTGCTCCCACGATGGGTGCAGCCGGAGGGCGATGGCTCACCCCGGACCGAGCGCCGTTGTTGCGGCTGTGTCCGTCAGTGGGAGGAGAGGGCACAGACGGAGCGACCCCCTTGCCCAGACCTTGTCGATTGTGACCGTCGAGGCATTGTTGATGCAGTTCTCCTCCGACATCTCCAGCCCCCGTGTTGGCCGCAGGGGGAGTGGCAATGGTGCCACCTACTCCAACCACGCCCCCAATAGCATTCACGTCTTCGCTCGCCTCCGAATCCTCTGAAGCGCCCGAGGCTGCAGGCGGCGGAGCCTTTGAGGTGGACGGATGGGCCGAAGGGCCGAACTTCTTCTTCTTAGGCGCCATGGTCGAGGGCGCCGTCGAAGACAAAGATGGTGATGAAGATGATGCGCTGCACACACTTTCAGGTTCGAGCAAGCGATCCCCCTACCTAGCGCGCCAAAGATGTCGCGGGATATCCACGACCACCTATGGGACCAGGAGGCCCCTTGCTGGTTCGGCAGGGGGACGTCGTGTTGCACAAAGAGCAGACTAGCGCGCGGCAGCACGGTAGAGAGCAGACAAGCAATTTACCCAGGTTCGGGCCGCCGCAAGGCGTAAAACCCTACTCCTGCTTTGGTGGATTGATGGCGGAATGTGGATAATGCAACGCAGTACGCTTGCCCGGTAAGGGTCTGATGACCCACAAGTATAGGGTATCAATTTTAGCTCTTTTTGATAACTAAGAGTGTCGAACCCAACAAGGAGCAGAAGGAAATGACAAGTAGTTTTCAGTAAGGTAATGTCTGCAAGTGCTGAAACTGTAAGTAGTTGAGTAGTTTGATAGCAAGATAATTTGTAACGAGCAAGTAACGATAGTAGTAACAAAAGTGCAGCAAGGTAGCCCAATTCTTTTGAGGCAAAGGACAGGCCAAAGCAGTCTCTTATGATAAGCAAAGTGTTCTTGAGGGTACACGAGAATTTTTTCTAGTCACTTTCATCATGTTGGTTCGATTTGGGTTCGCTACTTTGATACTTTGATATGTGGGTGGACCGATGCTTAGGTGATGTTCTTACTAGAACAAACCTCCTACTTATGATTAACCCTCCAGCAAGCATCCGCAACTACGAGAAAAGTATTAAGAATAAATTCTAACCATAGCATTAAACTTTTGGATCCAATCGGTGCCTTACGGAATATCGCATAAACTGGGGTTTAAGCTTCTGTCACTCTCGCAACCCACCATCTAATTGCTACTCCACAATGCATTACCTTAGGCCCAAATATGGTGAAGTTTCATGTAGTCGACGTTCACATGACACCACCGAGGGAATAACAACATACATACTATCAAAATATCGACCACATATCAAGTTCACATGATTACTTGCAACATGATTTCTCCGTAACCTCAAGAACAAAGGTAACTAATCACAAATAAAAATCATGCTCAAGATCAGAGGGGTATTAAATAGCATAATGGATCTGAACATATAATCTTCCACCAGATAAACCATATAGTAATCAACTACAAGATGTAATCAACACTACTAGTCACCCACAAGTACCAATCTATTGTTTCGGTAACAAGATTGAACACAAGAGATGAACTAGGGTTTGAGAGGAGATGGTGTTGTTGAAGATGTTGATGGAGATTGCCCTCCCCAAGATGGAAGAGTTGTTGGTTATAAGGATGACGATGATTTCCCCCTCCGTGAGGGAAGTTCCCCCGGCGGAATCGCTCCGCCGGAAGGCAAAAGTACTTCTTCCCAATCCGCCTCGAGACGGCCGCGCTCCGTCCCGAAAGCTTTCTCCTTATTTTTTCTAGGTCAAAATCGCTCAAGCTTGGGGGAAGCTTAAGTCAATGTTATATTCATCCCCCAATCATGAGCTCTCAAGAGAAATTATTATTCAAAAAAATTATGCTCGGGTTTCTCTCAATAATCGCTCCATGCTTGATACTTCTTGTACTGGTTCTTTTATGATGAAGACTATTGAATTCAAATGGGATTTATTGGAAAGAATTAAACGGAACTCTGAAGATTGGGAACTCGACGAAGGTAAGGAGTCAGGTATGACACCTAAGTTTGATTGTGTAAAATCTTTTATGGATACCGGTGCTTTCCGTGAATTTGGCACTAAATATGGACTTGACTCTGAGATAGTAGCTTCTTTCTGTGAATCATTTGCCACTCATGTTGATCTCCCTAAGGAGAACTGGCTTAAATATCATCCTCCCATTGAAGTAAAAGTAGTTGAACCTATTAAAGTTCAAGAAAAGACTATCACTTATAATGTTGATCCTATTGTTCCTACCGCTTATATTGAGAAACCACCTTTCCCTGTTAGAATAAAGGATCATGCTAAAGCTTCAACTGTGGTTTAAGAGTAATGCTAGAACACCTACACCCCCTGAGCAAATTAGAGTGGAACCTAGTGTTGCTATGGTTAAAGATCTCTTGGTCGATAATATTGATGGGCATGTTATTTACTTTTGTGATGAAGCTGCTAGAATTGCTAGATCCGATACTAAAGATAAACATAGACCTGTTGTAGGCATGCCTGTTGTTTCTGTTAAAATAGGAGATCATTGCTATCATGGCTTATGTGACATGGGTGCTAGTGCGAGTGCAATACCTTATTCTTTATATGAAGAAATTATGCATGATATTGCACCGGCTGATATAGAAGGTATTGATGTTACAATTAAGCTAGCCAATAGAGATACTATTTCACCAGTTGGGATTGTTAGAGATGTTGAAGTCTTGTGTGGGAAAGTTAAATATCCTAATGATTTTCTTGTTCTTGGTTCCCCACAACATGACTTTTGTTCCATTATATTTGGTAGACCCTTCTTAAATACTGTTAATGCTAAGATAGACTGCAAAAAAGATATTGTTTCTATTGGTTTAGGGGATATGTCTCGTGATTTTAATTTTGCTAAATTTCGTAGACAACCCCATGATAAAGAATTCCCTAGTAAAGATGAAATTATTGGTCTTGCTTCTATTGACGTGCCTTCTAATGATCCTTCAGAACAATATTTGCTAGACCATGAAAATGATATGTTTATGAATGAAAGAAGGGACATAGATGAAGTATTCTTTAAACAGGGACATATTTTGAAACACAACTTGCCTGATGATAGTCAGTGGGTAAGTCATGTCCATTGTGTCCCTAAGAAGGGAGGTATTACTGTTGTTCCCAATGAGAAAGATGAATTGATCCCACAAAGAATTGTTACAGGTTATAGAATGGTAATTGATTTCTGAAAATTAAATAAAGCTACTAGAAAGGATCATTACCCTTTACCTTTTATTGATCAAATGCTAGAAAAGTTATCCAAAGATACACATTTGTGCTTTCTAGATGGTTATTCCGGTTTCTCTCAAATACATATGTCGAAAGAGGATCAGGAAAAGACCACTTTTACTTGCCCTTTTGGTACCTTTGCTTATAGACATATGCCTTTTGGTATATGTAATGCACCTGCTACCTTTCAAATTTGTAAGACTGCTATATTGTCTGACTTTTGTGAAAAGATTGTTGAGCTTTTCATGGATGATTTCTTCGTGTATGGAACTTCTTTTGATGATTGCTTAAGCAACCTTAATCGAGTTTTGTAGAGATGTGAAGAAACTAATCTTGTCTTGAATTGGGAGAAGTGCCACTTTATGGTTAATGAAGGTATTGTCTTGGGGCATAAAGTTTCTGAAAGAGGTATTGAAGTTGATAAAGCTAAAGTTGATGCTATCGAAAAGATGCCATGTCCAAAAGACATTAAAGGTATAAGAAGTTTCCTTGTCATGCCGGTTTTTATAGGAGGTTCATTAAAGACTTCTCAAAAATTTCTAGGCCTCTGACTAATCTCTTAACAAAAGATGTTCCTTTTCTCTTTGATGATGATTGTGTAGAAGCATTTGAAATACTTCAGAAGGCCTTGATTTCTGCACCTATTGTTCAGCCACCTGATTGGAATTTACCCTTTGAAATTATGTGTGATGGTAGTGATTATGTTGTAGGTGTTGTTCTAGGACAAAGAGTTGATAAGAAATTAAATGTTATCCAATATGCTAGTAAAACTCTAGATAGTGCCCAGAGAAATTATGCTACTAGTAAAAAAGAATTTTTAGCAGTTGTATTTGCCTGTGATAAGTTCAGACCTTATATTGTTGATTCTAAAGTAACTGTTCACACTGATCATGCTGCTATTAAATATCTTATGGAAAAGAAAGATGCTAAACCTAGACTTATCAGATGGGTTCTCTTGCTACAAGAATTTGATTTGCATATTATTGATAGAAAGGGAGCTAAGAACCCCGTTGCAGACAACTTGTCTAGGTTAGAAAATGTTCTTGATGACCCACTACCTATAGATGATAGTTTTCCTGATGAACAATTAGATGTCATAAATGCTTCTCATACTGCTCCATGATATGCTAATTATGCTAATTACATTGTTGCTAAATTTATACCACCTAGTTTCACATACCAGCAAAAGAAAAAAGTTTTTCTATGATTTAAGACATTACTTCTGGGATAATCCACACCTTTATAAAGAAGGAGTGGATGGTGTTATTAGACGTTGTGTACCTGAGCATGAACAGGAACAGATCCTTCACAAGTGTCAGTCCGAGGCTTATGGAGGACACCACGCTGGAGATAGAACTGCACATAAGGTATTGCAATCCGGTTTTTATTGGCCTACTCTTTTCAAAGATGCCCGTAAGTTTGTCTTGTCTTGTGATGAATGTCTAAGAATTGGTAATATTAGTAGACGTCAAGAAATGCCTATGAACTATTCACTTGTTATTGAACCATTTGATGTTTGGGCTTTGATTATATGGGATTGTTTCCTTCCTCTAATGGGTATACACATATTTTAGTTGCTATTGATTACGTTACTAAGTGGGTAGAAGCTACTCCAACCAGTAGTGCTGATCATAACACTTCTATTAAGATGCTTAAAGAAGTTATTTTTCTGAGGTTTGGAGTCCCTAGATATTTAATGACTGATGGTGGTTCACATTTTATTCATGGTGCTTTTCGTAAAATGCTTGCTAAGTATGATGTTAATCATAGAATTGCATCTGCATATCACCCACAGTATAGTGGTCAAATAGAATTGAGTAATAGAGAGCTTAAATTAATTTTGCAAAAGACTTTTAATAGGTCTAGAAAGAATTGGTCCCAGAAAATTGATGATGCATTATGGGCCTATAGAACTGCATACAAAAATCCTATGGGTATGTCTCCATATAAAATGGTTTATGGAAAAGCATGTCACTTACCTCTCGAACTAGAATATAAGGCATATTGGGCCATTAAAGAGCTCAATTATGATTTCAAACTTGCCAGTGAGAAGAGACTATTTGACATTAGCTCACTTGATGAGTTGAGAACCCAGGCCTATGAGAATGCCAAACTGTTTAAAGAAAAAGATAAAAGATGGCATGACAAAAGGATACAAAAGCGTGAGTTCAATGTAGGTGATTATGTTCTGTTATACAACTCTCATTTAGGATTTTTTGCAGGAAAACTCCTCTCTAAATGGGAAGGTCCTTACGTTATTGAGGAGGTCTATCATTCCGGTGCCAGAAAAATCAACAGCTTTGAAGGCACAAATCCGATGGTGGTGAACGGTCAAAGAATCAAACATTATATCTCAGGTAATCCCATAAATGTTGAAACCAATGTTATTGACACCGTAACCCCAGAAGAGTACATAAGAGACACTTTCCAGAATTTTTCAAACTCCGAAAAGGAATAGGTATGTGGTACGGTAAGTAAACCGACTCCAAAACAGTTCTAATAGCAATTTTCCTCCGTATTGGAATATGTAAGAAAATAGGAAAATAAGTAGTCCGGAAAGGACACGAGGCATCCACGAGGGTGGAGGGCGCGCCCCCTAGCTCGTGGGCACTTCTTTTAGTCAGTAAAAGTTCATTATATAATCTCCCGAAGGTTTTGACCACCGTACCATGCAAATATCTCCTGTTCTTGTTATGAGCTGTTTTCTGTCAGAGTTTTCAAGGCCAGGCATCATGTCGTCCCCCTCCTCCAACAACGTGGGCAGTGATGCTTGGCTAATGAAGATAGAGATGAGGCGAGAGGAAATTGGGGAAATTAAGGAAGGTGACAAGATCAAGGAGGTCGCAAAGGAGCAAGTCCCGATAGTAGAAGAAGAAGGCTCCTCTCAACCTTACTACAACCATCTCACCCCAACTGAGATTGAAGCTTTCAAGATGATTGAGCTAGCTCGCATACAAAATAAGTATCTCAGACATGAAAATCTTTTGTTGTGAGAGCATATCACCGCACTCGAGGGCATTATCTGCAAGTTGGAGGATCTCCTATGCTCGATGTGCGACACTACATCATCAACAACTCCATCATCACTATCACCTCCGGAGAACTTAGTATCAGGTATGGGCACTCCCCTTGGCAACTACCAAGCTTGGGGTAGTGCCTCGGTATCGTATCACCATCACACCTCTATCTTTACCGTTTTTCTTAGTTCAATCATTTTGGTTATATCTTGATCTAGTAGAATAGAGTTTACTAAGATCTAGCTTTGAATTTTGTGTTGATCCTTATTTATGTAATCGAGTCCCTGAGCTATATATAATAAAGATTAGTTTTCGGTCAAGGGCTTGGTTATCTTGATATGATCTTGAGGAAAAAAATATAAAATAAAAGTAAGAATAAAAAGAAATAAAGAGATCATATTGATCTTATGGAGAGTAATGACTTCACATATAAATATTATGATGAATAAAAGTTGTTGAGAGTTGGCAAACATAGTTTTGGTCATCGTTGCAGTTAATAGGAAGTAATAAAGAAAGAGAGGTTTAAACATATAAATATACTATCTTGGACATCTTTTATGATTGTGAGCACTCATTAAAATATGACATGCTAAAAAGTTGATGTTGGACAAGGAAGACAACGTAATGGGTTATGCTTTCTTATATCCGAAATAAATTATATTGTCATGGATCATCCAACATGTTGAGCTTGCCTTTCCCCTTCATGCTAGACAAGTTCTTTGCACCAAGTAGAGATACTACTTGTGCTT
Source organism: Triticum dicoccoides (assembly GCF_002162155.2). NCBI lineage: Eukaryota > Viridiplantae > Streptophyta > Magnoliopsida > Poales > Poaceae > Triticum > Triticum dicoccoides. The sequence goes on along the minus strand of NC_041390.1, from coordinate 272,558,651 downwards.
CCAAATATCTTTAAACCCAGTTTTGCCATGAGAGTCCACCATATCTACCTATCGACTGAGGAAGATCCTTCAAGTAAGTTGTCATTGTTGCAAGCAACAAAAATTGGTCTCTAAATATGTATGATTTATTAGTGTGGAGAAAATAAGCTTTATACGATCTTGTGATATGGAAGAAATAAAAGCGACGGACTTCATAAAAAAGGTCCCTATAACAAGTGGCAATATAAAGTCACGTTCTTTTGCATTAAGATTTTGTGCATCCAACCATAAAAGCACATGACAACCTCTGCTTCCCTCTGCGAAGGGCCTATCTTTTATTTTTGTCTTAGACCTTATATAAGAGTCATGGTGCTCTTCACCTTTCCTTTTTACATTTTATCCTTTGGCAAGCACTATGTATTGGAAAGATCCTGATATATATAGCTAATTGGATGTGGGTCTTCATAAAGCATTATTGTTGACATTACCCTTGAGGTAAAAGGTTGGGAGGCAAAACTATAAGCCCCTATCTTTCTCTGTGTCCGATTAAAACTTCATACCCATAAGTATTGTGTGAGTGTTATCAATTGTGAAAGACTAAATGATAGTTGAGTATGCGGACTTGCTGAAAAGCTCTTATACCGACTCTTTCTGATGTTATGATAAATTGCAATTGCTTCAATGACTGAGATTATATTTGCTAGTTTTCAATGAAGTTTCTGATTCATACTTTACATTGTGAATAACATTGTTACTTTAGCATAAAAAATCATATGACTATATTTATGTTGTTGTTCTAAGAATGATCATGATGCCATCATGTCCGTATTTTATTTCATCGACACCTCTACCTCTAAACATGTGGACATATTTTTCGATATTGGCTTCCGCTTGAGGACAAGCGAGGTCTAAGCTTGGGGGAGTTGATACGTCCATTTTGCATCGTGCTTTTATATCAATATTTATCACATTATGGGCTGTTATTACACATTATGTCACAATAGTTATGCATTTTGTCTCTTATTTTACAAGGTTTACATGAAGAGGGAGAATGCCGACAGCTAGAATTCTGGGCTGGAAAAGGAGCAAATATTAGAGATCTATTCTGCACAACTCCAAAAGTCCTGAAACTCCATGAAAGTCAGTTTTGGAATATATTAAAAATATTGGGCGAAGAAATCACCAGAAGGGAGCCAGCCACCGTCCACGAGGGTGCGGGGCGCGCCCTACCCCCTGGGCGCGCCCCCCTACCTGTGGGCCACCTGGCAGGCCCCGATGCCCATCTTCTGGTATAAGGTGTCTTTTGCCCTGGAAAAAATAAGAAGGAAGCTTTCGGGACGAAGCGCCGCCGTCTCGAGGCGGAACCTTGCCGGAACCAATCTAGGGCTCCGGCTGAGCTGTTCTGCCGGGGAAACATCCCTCCGGGAGGGGGAAATCGTCACCATCGTCATCACCATCGATCCTATATCGGGAGGGGGTCAATCTCCATCAACATCTTCACCAACACCATCTCCTCTCAAACCCTAGTTCATCTCTTGTATCCGATCTTTGTCTCAAAACCTCAGATTGGTACCTGTGGGTTCTAGTAGTGTTGATTACTACTTGTAGTTGATGCTAGTTCATTTATTCGGTGGAAGATTATATGTTCAGATCCCTTATGCACATTAATAACCCTCTGATTATGAACATGAATATGATTTGTGAGTAGTTACGTTTGTTCGTGAGGACATGGGAGAAGTCTTGTTATAAGTAGTCATGTGAATTAGGTATTCATTCGATATTTTGATGAGATGTATGTGTCATTCCTCTAGTGGTGTTATGTGGACGTCGACTACATGACACTTCACCATTGTTTTGGCCTAGGGGAAGGCATTGGGAAGTAATAAATAGATGATGGGTTGCTAGAGTGACAGAAGTTTAAACCCTAGTTTATGCGTTGCTTCGTAAGGGGCTGATTTGGATCCATATGTTTCAAGCTATGGTTAGGTTTACCTTAATTCTTCTTTCGTAGTTGCGGATGCTTGTGAAGGGGGTTAATCATAAGTAGGATGCTTGTCCAAGGAAGGGCAGTACCCATGCACCGGTCCACCCACATATCAAATTATCAAAGTAACGAACACGAATCTATAACATCCCAAATTTTCAATTTGGAATGTTATACATAGGTCACCATATGCATATCATATTTTATTTGCATTTTGGATTTGTGATCCCAAAATCCTAAGCAACTAAAGGACCCACGGAGAGAGTTGGGGGTTTTACGGTTTTCATATTTGAATTTTCTCAAATAATGAAAAGTGGATCAATTTGATTTTATTATTTTTCTCTCCAAAAATATTTCAAATTAAAAATATACGACTTCTCAAATTAAAAATACTTTAGATAATATGACTTCTCCAAAGTAATAGAAACATTGGAGGAAAATTATTAAAACCAAATAAATTATTTCATTTGGATTTAAAATTAGAAAAACCAATTAGGAAATGTTCACTTTGTTCTAAATATTCTATTTAGACGGTGAAAAAGTTGCTTTGGTATTTTTAGATTTTTATTTCATTTTCTAGGATTTTTCCGGCGAAGTCTGTTTTAAAAAAACGTGAACCGCCTTAACGGGCCGTGTCCAAACAACACACTGCCGCCTGGGCCTTTATAAGGCGAGGCGAGGCCGCCCCAGCCCACCCAGCCGCTACGTGCCCCCCAAACCCTAGCCGCCGCCCGCGCCGCCGCCGGAGCCGCCACCGTTGACCGGTCGTTTTTTTAGTTTAACCCGGTTTTTTAGTTTCGCGATTTATTTTATTAGATCGGCTTTTCGTCGGATTATTTACTTAACGAACGTTCATTTGTTTAGATCTGTTAGTGAACGGTTTTCCCTAGATTGGTTCTGTTAGCGAACGTTCGTTCGTTAGTCTTTTTCTTTTTATTTTATTTTTGGCCAGGGACCTATCCGCGATTATTTTATCATGGATTAGCCCCTATCTTCAAACCCTCGTAACTTTTTAACCGTTTGTCCAAATCCAGTGAAACCAACGCCAAAATCTTCGTTTCGAAACCCTCTTTCTGTTTAATCAACTTAAACAAGGTTTTGATAATTTAAGATTCGGTTTCAAGCAGATTTGTTTTCGAGATTTTTTTTACCGTAGCTACGACTCGATTGATTCTTTTTGCAGATCTAATCTCTTCAGTTGAATTTTCAGATTCGATCTTCTTACTTGAAGTTTTCCCCTTGCATCTATGCTTGAGTGCTTATGTATGCTATTGTTTGTTTGCGCTAGAATTCTCGGAGTGTGCAGCGTGCTACTACGAGTCACTAGGTTTTGTGGATCATCAGCAAGGCAAGTAACACTTTGATCATATCCCCTTTTACCCAGTTTTTATGCATTAGTTTCAACCCTCAAACATTACATGAGTAGGATCTCTTAACTTGTGGGTTTGGGAAGTAGATGATGAGGTAGAACCTATTGCCCTTTTATTCTCAAACTGTAACATCCCAAAATTCTAAATTTTGGAATGTTATATTAAATAAATAGTTTTGATTGTTGTGTGAATGATTGGGGTGAAATTGAGTGCAATTTGAAACTTTTTGAAAGTTAAATGAGAGGGAATAAAAGGACTTTCCCAAAAGTGTTTCCATCTGAAATGATTTGAAACCTCATTTGAAAGTAATACAAACTTCATGCCACTCAAGGACTTTCAAGAGAGGAGATGAAATGACTTCTTCAAATTTTAAATGAAAGAGAGTGGGGAGTTACACCACTTTTGAAATTCCATTTGGAATCCCTCCCATTTGAATAGTTTCAAATTCCTCTGACCCATTGGAAAATAAAGAGACGAGTAATATGACACTCCAAACCAGGGGCAAATTTGAAATATATTTGAATGAGGAAAAACAGAAAAGATTTGGAATTGGTTTGAATTTCAATTTCAAAACCATTTAGGAGTTATTTGACTTTTAATCAAATTATGTTTCTCCTAAAATTAAATAAATGGAAATAAGGGTAAAATGATTCCCTTCAATGGAAAATTAGGAGAAAATAATTTTGAAGTCATTTTGGTATTTTAAAATTGATTTTTGTTGGGTTTTAATGCAACAATACCACTATTTTCTTTAATTGAATTTTTGTAGATTTTATTTGCCTCTGAAAATGTGTTCATGTTTTAGAAAAAAATTCTGAAACTTTTGATATATTATATACCTATATAGTATTTCATTTATTTTGTTTGTTTTATTTTCCTTCTAATTTGTTTAAAAAAGGAAATGGTCGAAGCCCAGCGCTAGCCGCCGGCCCAGCACACCGAAATGGCCCAGGGCCTCTTTCCCCCCCGAAAACCCTTCGCCCCGGCTGCCCGACCCGCTTTCCCCCTCCCGCGGTCGCTGACACCGGACCCCACCACCATCTTCCTCCTCCGCATGCAACCGCCGCAGCAGGATCGCGCCGCCGCCGTATCCCGGAGATCGCGGGATCCTCTCCCCGATTCGCCCCCTCTCCCAAGTTGGCCTCCCCTCTATAAATACCCCCTCTCCTCTCCGTTCCGCCCCTAAAGACGCCTCGAACCTCTCTCCCTCGCCGCCTATAGCTCGCCGGAGCTCCGCCTCCGCCACCGCGCCATTGTCGCCCTAGCCACTCCCTCCGTCGTCCCCGAGCCGCACCACCTCCAGCAATCGCCTCGACCCCGTCCACCGCACCTCCCCGAGGACTCGCCCGAGCTTCTGCACCCTTGGAACGCCACCGTCGCCGACCACCCAAACGTCACCGCCACCCCGAGCTCGCCGCCGTCCTCCTCCGACGTCCCTCGAGCTCCATCAAGGCCACAACCGTGATCGCCTTCGTTCGATGTATCCTCCCGACGAGTTCACCGAGCTCGCCGATGACCGGAGCGCCATCCCCGTCGACCATCAAAGCCGGAGCACCTCGCCGGAGTTCATCGCCGCCGCGGTGAGCTTCTCCTCCCTCCGATCCTTTTTCAACGTCTTAGATTAGATCTCTGTATGGTTAGGTTTTATTTTATTAGATTGGTTTTAGTGCGGTTTATTTACGGTTAGTTCAGTTTATATCTAAACCGGTTCACTGGTTTTCCTTTATTCGTATGTGTGTTAGCGGTTTAGTTATATATCGCCCGAGCGCGGTTTAGCATTGGATCGCCCACCGTTTAGCCCACTAGCAGCCTGACACGTGCACTTGCCTGTTTAGTTTTTTTTCGTTTCTGTTTCAAAAACAGAATAGTTTCTGTTTTTAGATTGCTTATATCGTTTAGGTTTTAGAGCCAAATTGAGTGATTCTTTTTGCTCCGTGTCACAAATTTGTAGAAGTTCTTGTTTGTGCCTTTAGTTTTAAATTTTGAGTAGTTTAAATTTGAGTTCATTGAAATTTATTCAAATTACTATTTTGGCCGCATCGTGAGTTTTATAAAATATTTTTTGATTGATTCTTTTTGCTACGGTTTTGTTATTATTTTGTCTATCCAGAGTCATATAGTGATTTAACTTTAGTTATTTTAAATTAAGTTTTTAGCAAAGTATTCACCGCAATTAAGCTTCACCCAGACTCAAAGAGACGGAAGAATACTTCATGCCCGGAAGCTTACCTGTGCAACCGCAAGTCATTATGGGCTCTGGCTTGGTTGACCTTAGTTGTGACTCTGGCTGGGATGGTGCTAGGAGATGTAGAACTATGGTAGGATTGGATGAGCACCGGACAGTGGTCAAGGGAACTCTTCGGAAGACCATGTTTCGGTCGTCTTGTTCTCAAACAACCTGAAGTGCGAGAATGTAAAAAGAGGGATCGAATCTTGTGGGCAAAGTGTACAAACCTCTGCAGAGGGTTAAAACCTAATCGATTAGCCGTGTCCCCGGTTACGGACAATTTGAGCCTCTGGACTTGGATCTATCTCGAAACTCTCAACACCGGACTGATAATTTAATTGTGGGCAACTTATGATGACTTGGGCTATAAGAAATCGGTTGGCGGAACCATGTCATGATAGAGAACTCCATAGTACAGACTCCGGATAATTCCTTTGTTGTAGGGAAAATAAAACCGGCTTTTACGCAAACAAAACTCAGACCCAGAGCCGCAAAGCCATATTGCATATAGAATAGTTTATCAATCTGCTTTCTCTTATTGTGATCTTGCCGGTACATTCAATGTACTGACCTACACGGCTGCAATGTCTCATGTTGCAGAAATGTTTCTTCCGACGAGTATGAGTACAATACATGGTTACGGTCTACACTCAACCTGCCGATGGCGTTGATGGGACTCGACACCCGTTGGTTGTTTCCGCTGAGACTTATAAGGTATATATCAATTTTACGTTATTTATACATGTGATTGCACTTTGATATATACATTGATGTACTGTGTGTGCCAGCATACCGATCCAGGGATGGCACAGATACATAGAGGCTTTACCGTCTGAGGTTGGGTCGCTACACAAACCCTTGGGAGTTACTTCTACGTTATGCTTATATTTCCATGCTATGCTCATAGACGTGGTTTGGGTTTGAGTGTATCCATGACAGATGTGAGATTATTAATTAATGGTTTACTTAAGGTGGCTACTTAAATACACATCTGGGTGGATTGGTTGCGGGCACCTGGAGAATCCAGTGTTGTCCTAGGATATCCCGGAGTACCCGTGTGATCATCCTATGGTTCGCCACCCAGGCTCAAAGGGATCATAAGATTATTCATGCTATAAACTTCCGTATGCAGCCACAAGCTAATATGGGCTCGTTGCATGACCTCTTTCAGTGGTGGGCTAGCAGATGTAGGGGAAAGCAGGTGTAACTGTCCACCCAGAGTAAAGAGTTAATGTTTCTGCAAGACTGTGTCGCGGTCATCCATTTCTAAAACACCATGCAGTGCGAGAAATACAACGGAGGAGATCGAGTCTTGTGGGGAAAAGTGCACAAACCTCTCTAGAGTGTACAAACTAATCATGGTTAGCAGTGTCCCTAGTTATGGACATCTTGAGTATCTGGTTCTTGGATTATCATGTTGATCTCATCACTCTAAATTAATATGTTGGGTTGTTAATACTTCTTAATGGGGATTGAGTTGGAGGAACCTTCTCAATGTTTAACAACTACCATGATAGTTAAATAAAATGTATTCCTTTATTGTAGGGGAAAATTGGCTTTTCGCAAAAACATTACAACCATAGAGCCTCCACCAGCCATATATTCATGTAGTGATAGCATTTACTTGTTCACTGCTCTACTATGTTATCTTGCCAGCATATTCCATGTGCTGACCCATTTTCCGGGCTGCAACGTATCATGTTGCAGACTTTTTAGACGAAGAGTAAGGTGCGCTAGGTCGTTTGTCGTGCACTCAGCTATGCCGTTGGAGTTGATGGACTTACTTTATCTTCCAAGGCTTCCGCTGTTATCTTACCTAGATGGCCTTAAGCCATACTTATAGTAATAAGTTCTCTTTATGATACATTCGATGTAATAAGTGTGTGATAGCTACTCTGTTATAAATCCTTCAAGTACTGTGTGTGTCAACATTACCGATCCAGGGATGACACTTATGCACAGAGATTTGACCGCTTGAGGTCGGATCGCTACAGAATCATATGAGCATGATGAAAACTAGCTTGACGATAATTCCCATGTGTCCTCGGGAGTGCTTTCCTTTATATAAGAGTTTGTCTAGGCTTGTCCTTTGCTACAAAAAGGATTGGGCCACCTTGCTGCACATTGTTTACTTTTGTTACTTGTTACCCGTTACGAATTACCTTATCACAAAACTATCAATTACTGATAATTTTGAGTGCTTGCAGAGAATACCTTACTGAAAACCGCTTGTCATTTCCTTCTGCTCCTCATTGGGTTCGACACTCTTACTTATCGAAAGGACTACGATAGATCCCCTATACTTGTGGGTCATCAACTCCTTTTCTATCAATGATATGTAAATCAAATTCTTGTAACAAGAGAACCCAACGAATAAGTCTAGGTTTAGCATCTTTATTTTCCATAAGATATTTAATAGCATCATGGTCTGTGTGAACAGTTACTTTGGAATCAACAATATAAGGTCTAAATTTATCACAAGAAAACACCACTGCTAAGAATTCTTTTTCAGTAGTAGCATAATTTCTTTGAGCACTATCTAGAGTTTTACTAGCATAATGAATAACATTCAATTTCTTATCAACTCTTTGTCCTAGAACAAAACCAACAGCATAATCACTAGCATCACACATAATTTCAAAAGGCAAGTTCCAATCAGGTGGTTGAATAATAGGTGCAGAAATTAAAGGTTTCTTGAGTGTTTCAAAGGCTTCAAGACAATCATCATCAAAAACAAAAGGAATATCCTTTTGCAAAATATTAGTAAGAGGCCTAGAAATTTTAGAAAAGTCTTTGATAAATCTTCTATAGAAACCAGCATGACCTAGGAAACTACGAATACCTTTGATGTCCTTAGGACATGGCATTTTCTTAATGGCATCAACCTTAGCTTGGTCCACTTCAATACCTCTTTCAGAAATTTTATGACCCAACATAGTGCCTTCATTAACCATAAAGTGTCACTTCTCCCAATTCAAGACAAGATTTGTTTGTTCGCATCTCTGCAAAACTTGATCAAGATTGCTTAAACAATCATCCAAAGACTTCCAATAGACAGAGAAGTTATCCATGAAAACCTCAACAATCTTTTCACAAAAGTCAGAGAATATAGCAGTCATACATCTTTGAAAGGTAGCAGGTGCATTACATAAACCAAAAGGCATACGTCTATAAGCATTAGTTCCAAAGGGACAAGTAAAAGTGGTGTTTTCTTGATCAGGTTGAGATACAGGTATTTGTGAAAAGCCAGAATATCCATCAAGGAAGCAAAAGTGTGTGTGCTTAGATAATCTTTCAAGCATTTGATCAGTAAAAGGCAGAGGGTAATGATCTTTTCTAGTTGCTTTATTTAATTTTCTAAAATCAATTACCATTCTATAGCCTGTAATAATTCTTTGTGGAATAACTTCATTCTTATCATTAGGAACAACAGTAATACCTCATTTCTTAGGAACACAATGAACATGACTTAACCATCTACTATCAGCTATGGGATAGATTATACATGCTTCCACGAGTTTTAATATTTTCGTTCTTACCACCTCTTTCATCTTCAAATTTAAGCAACGTTGGTGATCAACAACTGGTTTAGCATCAGGTTCCATATTAATTTTGTGCTGACATAGAGTGGTACTAATGCCCTTTAAATCATCCAGAGTATATCCAATAGCAGCCCGGTGCCTCCTTAGAACTTTCAATAATCTTTCTTCTTCATGTTCTGAAAGGTTAGCACTGATAATAACATGATATATTTTCTTTTCATCAAGATAAGCATATTTCGAAGTGACTGGCAATTTTTTTAATTCAAACACAAGTTCACCTTTAGGTGGAGGAGGACCTCCAAGAGTTTCAATAGGCAAATTGTGTTTAAGTACAGGACGTTGTTCAAATAAAATATTATCTATTTCATTTATTTCATGAATATGTGAATCATTTTCATGGTCTAGCCAATATTGTTCTAAAGGATCAGTAGGTCGCACAGCAATAGAAGCAAGACCAATTAATTCATCCTTACTAGGAAGCTCTTTTTCATGAATATTTATACTAAACTTGGAAAAATAAACTCATGAGACTCATCACCAAAGCTGACACCGACAGTTTGTTTCTTACAATCTATCTTAGCATTAACTGTGTTCAAGAAAGGTCTAACAAAGATAATGGGACAAAAGACATCTTGGGGGGAACCAAGAACAAGAAAATCCGTAGGGAATTTTATTTTTCCACACAAGACTTCAACATCTCTAACAATCCCAATTGGTGATATAGTGTCTCTATTAGCATGTTTAATAGTAACATCTATTTCTTCTATCTCAGCAGGTGCTATGTCTTTCATAATTTCTTCATATAAAGTGTAAGGAATAACACTCACACTAGCACCCATGTCACATGAACCATGATAACATTGATCTCCTATTTTAATTGAGATGACAGGCATGCCAACAAGAGGTCTATGTTTATCTTTTCTATCAGGTTTAGCAATTCTAGCAGCTTCTTCACAGAAGTAAATAACATGCCCATCCATATCTTCTTTTAAGAGATCCTTAACCATAGAAATGCTAGGTTCTACTTTAATTTGTTCATCAGGTTTAGGTGCTCTAATATAGCTTTTGTTAACCACAGTTAAAACTTTAGCATGTTCCTTTGTCCTAACAGGGAAAGGTGGTTTCTCAATATAAGCACCAAGAACAACTGGATCAACATAATACAGTATAGTTTCTTCTTCAACCGGTACCAGTTATTTAATTTCATCTTTAATAGGTGGGTGATATTTAAACCACTTCTCTTTGGGGAGTTCAACATGAGTAGCAAATGATTCACAAAAGGAGGCTACTATCTCAAAGTCAAGTCCATATTTATTGCTAATGTTTTGAAAAGCATCAATATCCATAAAAGATTTAACACAATCATACTTAAGATTAATACCTGACTCTTTACCTTCTCGAGTTCCCAATCTTTAGAGTTGCGTATAATTCTTTCCAATAGATCCCACTGAAATTCAATAGTCTTCTTCATAAAAGAACCAGCACAAGAAGTATCAAGCATGGTTTGGTCTTTACGAGAAAGCCGAGCATAAAATTTTTCGATAATAATTTCTCTTGAGTGCTCATGATTGGGACATGAATATAACATTGACTTAAGCCTACCCCAAGCTAGAGCGATACTTTCTCCTTCACGAGGCCAAAAATTATATATATAATTCCGATCACGATGAACTAGATGCATAGGATGAATTTTTTGGTGAAACTCCAATTTCAAATGATTCCAATTACATGATCCAATATCATTGCATAGCCTATACCATGCCAATGCTTTTCCCTTCAAAGATAAAGGGAAAAACTTTTTCATCACCTCACCTCCGGGTAAACCTGCAAGCTTAAACAATCCACAAATTTGTTCCACGTATATCAGGTGCATATTGGGATGTTCGGTTCCACCTCCTGCATAAGGATTAGCTAGCAGTTGTTCTATCATACCCGAAGGAATTTTATATTCAATATTTTTAGTAGGTGCAGTAGGTTGAGGGGTAACTAATTGTGGTTCCGTATGAGGTGAAGATACCCCAAACAAACCACTCAAAGTATTGTTTTCCATAGTAACAAGTGACAATAAATTTCAGTACACCATATAAATGTTTCCTTACCAAATTCCACATACCAAAGGCGCTTCACTCCCTGGTAACAGTGCCAAAAAATAGCCTTGATGACCCACAAGTATAGGGGATCAATTCTAGATCTTTTTGATAAGTAAGAGTGTCGAACCCAACAAGGAGCAGAAGGAAATGACAAGTAGTTTTCAGTAAGGTAATGTCTGCAAGTTTTGAAATTGTAAGTAGTTGAATAGTTTGATAGCAAGATAATTTGTAACGAGCAAGTAACGAGAGTAGTCACAAAAGTGCAGCAAGGTAGCTCAATCCTTTTGAGGAAAAGGACATGCCAAAACGATCTCTTATGATAAGCAAAGCGTTCTTGAGGGTACACGGGAATTTCATCTAGTCACTTTCATCAAGTTGGTTCGATTTGTTCGCTACTTTCATAATTTGATATGTGGGTGGACCGGTGCTTAGGTGTTGTTCTTACTTGAACAAACCTCCTACTTATGATTAACCCTCCCGCAAGCATCTGCAGCTATGAGAAAAGTATTAAGAATAAATTCTAACCATAGCATTAAACTTTTGGATCCAATCGGTCCCTTACGGAATATCGCATAAACTAGGGTTTAAGCATCTGTCACTCACGCAACCCACAATCTAATTGCAACTCCACAATGCATTCCCTTAGGCCCAAATATGGTGAAGTGTCATGTAGTTGACGTTCACATGACACTACTAAGGGAATAACCACATACATACTATCAAAATATCGAGCACATATCAAGTTCACATGATTACTTGCAACATAATTTCTCCCGTGACCTCAAGAACAAAGGTAACTACTCACAAATAATAATCATGCTCAAGATTAGAGGGGTATTAAATAGCATAATGGATCTGAACATATAATCTTCCACCAAATAAACCATATAGTAATCAACTACAAGATGTAATCAACAATACTAGTCACCCACAATTACCAATCTATAGTTCTGGTAACAAGATTGAACACAAGAGATGAACTAGGGTTTGAGAGGAGATGGTGTCATTGAATATGTTGATGGAGATTCCCTACCCAAGATGGGAGAGTTGTTGGTGATGATGATGATGAGTTCCCCCTCCGGGAGGGAAGTTCCCCGGCGGAATCGCTCCGCCGGAGCGCAAAAGTGCTCCTGCCCAAGTTCCGCCTTGAGACGGCGGTCCTCCATCCCGAAAGCCTTCTCCTTATTTTTTCTAGGGCAAAATCACTTATATACTAGAAGATGGGCACTGGAGGTGGGCCGAGGCGGCCACAACCCACCAGGGCGCGCCTGGCACGCCAAGGTGGGTTGTGCCCACCTGGTGGCCCTCCTCTGGTGGTTATTGGCTCCAGTATTTCTTAATTATTCCATAAAAATCTCCGTGAAGTTTTAGCTTATTTGGAGTTGTGTAGAATAGGTAGCCTGACGTGGCTTTTTGAGGTCCAGATTTCCAGCTGCCGGAATTCCCCCTCTTGGTGTGTTCCTTGTAAATTATGAGAGAAAAGGCATTAGAATTACTCGAAAAAGAATTATTTTGGATAAAAACACTATAAATAACAGTAGGAAAACATGATGCAAGATGGACGTATCAGGGTCGCTGTATGGTAGTAGCGACTACGCGCGTATAGGGTGCGGGTTCCTCAACTTTTCCAACCCCTCCTACGGGTGCCATGGGCCTCCTTTTATAGATTAAGGGGTCACCACAATGGCAAAGTGGTCATTATCCACTGATATGATAGCAAATAGTGCTATCTTACCTAACTCTGCGGGCTGACAGGGTGCATTAAATGCACCACTTAGTGTCACATCACTAGTTGCCCCACAAGGCTTGTCGGGCTATCTCGCCAACTCCGCACTTGTTATATTGACACGTCGTAGGACGGGTGTCATCTGTATGTTCATTCTATAGGAAATGGCCGCCATGTGGTGAATGGCTGCCACTTAATCACCTTGCGGCTTGACACCATACTGATTGGTGACATGGGTCGTGCTCGAGTGGTTGGTGGGGTGGTTTTGCCTCCGCGAGCCCCGGCAGGCCCTGCTGGGGTGCCTTGGTTGCTTGCCTCTAGTGGTGGCCTTGCCCCTTGCCAGGCTCGACTTCCCGGCAAGGGAGGCCCTCCTCTTGCCGATATACTACTCCTCTGGCTTGATCTTGATCCCCTCTGAGCTGCATGTTGGTTCTTCAAATCTCTTGGTCCTTCAATCTCTGACTCCAGTTGATGCTTCAATTCTGTTCTTGTGCCTGTGCATAGTCCGGGCAATGGACCCAAGTTCTGTTGCACCGACAGTCTCATCACGACGAATCTTTTATCTGAAAACAATTTTTCAATCGGAGCGACGGTTTGAGCTACAAAACATTTTGAATTATAATTTTAGATGGAATCTTTGCTGACATCAGCTATTTTGTTTTTACTACATGCATTGTTGTGTTTCTCTATATGTATGTAATTAGGTGCTTCTACTTTTACTACCTACTTGTGAACATGCACAAAGCTACAGTGGGATATCTGCATGCATGCAAGTTTAAGGCGTCCGTATCTGTTGCTATATTCCGGTCGATCCGACATTGGCACAGTCCATAATAAAAATCATGGGACAACTTGCAATTATTTCATGTAACTCACTTTGGAGTATCTTATATATAGTATATGAACATACTTAAAATGATAAAGTAGAATATATATACTACCACATGGTACTATATGAGTCATGTGGGGTAACTACCCCAGGTGATAGGATGTATTTCTCTCTCTTTCTCTATGTATATATATATAGGGCCGCGCTATTTGTCACCCTGGGTGAGGAATAGTTATTCTTCACCCCCCCCCCTCTCTATTTTATCATCAATGCATCGTAATTTTATGTTCCGTAAGTTTTGTCTTATTTCTGACGCAAAAAGAGACCGTAAGAAAATATATAATCGCCGTAAAAAATATTTTATGTTATGTAAAAATACAAACGTAAAAACATAGTCTAAAATACACATAAACTGCAAATTTTCTTGTCTTATGACCTATATTTTTATTTTTTTATGTCAAATTTTACGTAGTGAATCAATAGGAATGTAACTATTTGAATTCGAAACATAATTTAATTACGAAATAATGGTAAGATTACCTCAGGTGAAGAATAACTTATTCTGCACCCTGGGTGATGAATAGTAACACTATATATATATATATATATATATATATATATATATATATATATATTCTGATAACACTTCCGCACTGCATGCTCAACGCGAGGGCACTGCACTTTCTTTAGCTAGAGCACTGCATTACACAGACTAGTGAACTTCGTGTCGTAAAAAACTGTACGCAATGTTTTTTCGGTACTGTTTTTGCTCTAGTTTTTAACCGTTTATTGGAATGAGGTGTATGATATACCGTTGGAAAGCTATGGATTAGGCGCACCTTTGCCATGTTGAACACTTTTCGAGATTCCTCATGGTTTAAGAGCAGTTTTGAAAATGGTGCGGCCCACAACAAGTGGTAGCGAGCGTTTTTTTGCATTTTTTCTAAACCGCTCGTTGGAATGAAGCAAATGATACACCGTTGGATACATATCGTCGAGGCGCATCTTTTTCATATCTATTTCTTTCTCTAATTCGTTACGGTTTAAGAACAGTTTCAAATTTACTAAATCGCGGAATTCTGTTTTTCAAAAAAATTCAAATTTTCGGTGCGGTTTTCGCTCTAGTTTTTTAACCGTTTATAGAAACGAGGTGTGTAATATGTCATTGGAAAACTATGGAAAAGGCGCAACTTTCATATGTAGAAATGGTTTTGAGATTCTTTACGGTTTTTAGTTAATTTTGAAAATTGGGCGGCTGATGACGAGAGCAGCGGCCGTTTTTCACAAAATTTTTACAAACCGCTGGTCGGAATGATTCAAACAATACGCCATTGGAAAGATATCGGCGAGACGCAACTTTTTCATGTAGAACACTCTCTCTAATTCTTTACGGTTTAAGTGGAATTTCGATTTTACCGAAATGCGGACACTCTGTTTTTCGCGACACCTAAATCGACGTGGGTACTTCATCCGACTGAAAACCGCACTGCTTTAGACGAAAATCCGTACTGCATTAGACGGGTAAGAGAACTGCTTGGTTTCTTTTATTCAGGCGTAAATTTTTCAAGGACGAGAAAGTAGAGTGCACTTCACATCTGGTGTAAATGAACCTCAACACTACCAAGAAGTGAACCGCATTACTTTTCTTTGCTTCCCTAACAATTTTGTT
Organism: Triticum dicoccoides; assembly: GCF_002162155.2. Classification (NCBI taxonomy): domain Eukaryota; kingdom Viridiplantae; phylum Streptophyta; class Magnoliopsida; order Poales; family Poaceae; genus Triticum; species Triticum dicoccoides. The sequence goes on along the minus strand of NC_041390.1, from coordinate 272,543,235 downwards.
GCACTTACGAGATAAACAACATCATATGGCCGACCGCACTACTTCAAAATGAAAACCGCACTGCATCGTACTTGCAAGCGAGCTGCATAATTTATTTTGTCGCACGTTATTTTCCTCATATGAGTTTTTGTTGTGTTTTTTTAAACTTTTTTTATGAACAAGAGTGCACCGCAAAGACGAGGGCAAGTGAACCTCGACATATATCAAAGTGAACCGCATTACTATTTTTGTCGTTTCCCTAATGATTTAGTTTTTTGCGCTTCATCCCGGGTGCAAGTGAACCACACCACTACTGAAAATGCACTGTATCACTCTTAGAAGTGAATCACACTAATTTTTGCTAGTAAACCTCAAATCCATATTTTTCGATCGTCCCACAATAACAATCTTCATCTCGGGTGCAAGTGAAACACACCACTATTGAAAATGCACTGTAACACTCTCAGAAGTGAACCACGTTAATTTTTGCTAGTGAACCTCAAATCCATATTTTTCGATCGTCCCACAAAAACAATCTTCTTTCAAAAAAGAAGTGAACCTCTCACGTGAATTTCTTTTTCTCCCTTCTGACAAAGTAAACTACCAACCACCACATAATGGACCACATCATGTTTTCTCGAAGTAAAAAAATAACATCAGTGCTTCAGAATGCTCAACACACAAATTCATAATTTTTTACACAGCCGTACAAGTATATACTGTACCAGAGCACCCCAAGCAGAGAAACTCATGTCGCACTGCACAGTATAATCTGAAATGGCACAAGGTCAAACTCCAACGGGACATCCAACCGAAATGCACCACTTTCTTTCCTGCAAAAAATAAGTAAAGGAAGGAAGGGGTTGCAGTACTGGGCGATCTGGGGTGCAGCTATGTGTCCACCCGAGAGGAGACGCAAAACTGCATCACACACGCCACTATGCGACCTAAAACTACAACACAGGTTCAGCGATGAATTACACCACTATGCGACCTATACTACACGCATGGCCGATGGACTACATGCACATGTGCTCCACACCGCATGGGCGCATCGCCTGAAACTGAGTAAATTGCACAGAAGTACCACAATTGGGGCATTACAAGCAGATTGGTACCAAGATTGGTAATTTTTACGTGTCAGTACCAAGTCTGGGGCAAGCCGTTACAAAAAGGTCTAAACAGCGTATAAACACGTATTGACGGTGTATCTGACCGGCGGGCCCCGCCTGTCGGGTGCCGACGTGGCATGTTTTTCGCAGAAACCCCCCTGTTTCGCTGGCGCTGTTGTTCGTCGTCTCCACCGCGGTGGCGCACGATCTGGATCGAGGGAGGAGCCCCTCGATCCCAAGCTCCTTCGCTTCCCATAACCCTCGCCCCGCCCTAGCCTCCTCCTCGCCTCGCCGCCGGCCGGCCGTTCGAGCATCACCACCAGCGACCAGGACCAGGCCATCCCCGCACCCTGCCTCTCTCCTTCTTTTCCCCGCACCCTGCCTCTCTCCTTTTATTCTTTCTTCCATTTTCTCTTCTCTCTCTCTCACCCGGAGCTCTCTCTCTCTCTTGCCCATTGGACAGGAGCCCGACGTCAAGCCGCCATGGATGGCCTCCCGTAGCTCCAACCCGACGCGACGCCTTGGTTCCCGGCCAATCCGCGCCGGAGAGCCTCAGATCCGTCCATCCCCTTCGTTCCTCGACGCCGGAGCCCCTGCATCGCGCCGCCTCCTCCCCTTTGACCGCAACGCCCCAGCGCCCTACTTCGCCGGATCCGGCCTCCTCTGCGCCTCCCGCTCCTGCGCCCTACCTCGCCGGATCCGGCCTCCTCTGCGCCTCCCGTGCCCGCGCCCTACCTCGCCGGATCCGGCCTCCTCTGCGCCTCCCGTGCCCGCGCCCTACCTCGCCGGAGCCGGCCTCCTGTGCGCCTCCCGTGCCCGCACCCTACCTCGCCGGATTCGGCCTCCTGTGCGCCTCCCGTGCCCGCACCCTACCTCACTGAACCCAGCCTCCTTTGTGCCTCCCGTGTCCGCCTGACCTCATCTCAGCCAGCGCAAGTTCCCTGTTCGTGCTGGAGACGACGAACAACAGTACCAGCGAAACAAGGGGGGTTTTTGTGAAAAACATGCCACGTCGGCACCCGACAGGCAGGGCCCGCCGGTCAGATACACCGTCAATACACGTTTATACGCTGTTTAGACCTTTTTGTAACGGCTTGCCCCAGACTTGGTACGGACACGTAAAAATTACCAATCTTGGTACCAATCTGCTTCTAATGCCCCAATTGTGGTACTTCTGTGCAATTTACTCCCTGAAACTGCACGTGGACAGGAACCAAGATCGCCCTCCTCTTCTCGCTTGGAGAAGAGTGTCTGCTCAGCTGACTGCACCTGTCGCGTCACCAAGCTACACGACAAAAGCACCGAGGTGATGAAGCTCGTGCTTAGATTAACCACAAGCAGAGGAAAAGCAAACCTCACCTGGCCAGCCACTGAGTTGTACCACAACGGCCACCAGAGTGCACCACGGCAACTACCGGAGTGCACTGCGTTGATGCCATCGTCGCCGAGGTGCTCATGAACTACACCCACAGGAGCACTGAACCACATCTCATGCCTGCGAGCTACACGTCCGTGGTCGTCGGACTGCACGGGGAACCATCAGTGAGCAGAAACAAAAATATATGTTTCCACCTGAGCACACTGCTTTCACAGACGTGAGCACCATCGAGGCTTCACCTCCATGGATCTTGAGCTAGAGGAGTGGTTCCGCTGGGGCCGGAGTGGAGCTGCTGGAGGGGAGGAAGATATGAGCACGAGGGGAGCCGCGACCTGATCCGGTAGATGGGAGGGTGTGGGCGGCGTGGGGAGGAGTGGACTGCTGCGCCGCGCAGAGCCAGTGCTGGAGGCACGCCAGCGGGGCGCTCGGGCTGGTGGAGGTAAGGGTGTGCACCGCCCGAC
>NC_041390.1:272444696-272539894 GCF_002162155.2 Triticum dicoccoides | reverse complement strand
GCGGCGAGGAGGCGCATGGGTCGCGAGGGCACTGGGGAGACGGCTGCGCGGGTGCGCGAGGGCGGCGGCGGTGCTGCAGTGGGGCGCGGGGAGGGAGGCGGCAGCGCCATGGGATGGAGGAGCACGGGGGAGAGAGGTGTGGGTGGGGCAGGTCGTGGGATGGAGGAGCACGGGGGGAGAGATGAGTGGGGTGGGTAGCACCGTGGTTGGGATAAGGTTAGTTTTTTTGTGTGCGCAGTTCGGACTTCGCAAGGTGTTAGCAGAATAAGGCTCTAGTGTTATTAGAATAAGGGTCTTAAGGGTGTTATTAGAATAGACCCATCCTATATATATATATATATATATATATATATATATATATATTAGACCCACTGTTACCTGTTTGCCCCAAAAGTAGCCATCGATCTAAAATCCATGAGAAAAAGATCCTGCATCCATTAATAAAAGGGAAAACTTTGTTTTTGCACTCTAACTTGTATCAATTTTGCTTATGCCACTCTAGAATTTGACATCTCACTGTTGCCATTCTTAGCTTTTGATAATACATCATAAATGCCATTCCATGGCAAAAAGAATAATTTTTCATTTCACTTTTACCACTCTTAGCTTTTGACAATGTATCACAATTGCCATTCTATTTTTTTGCTTTTGCCACAAAATGGCAGAAGTAATATGTTGTCAAAAGCTAAGAGTGGAAAAAGTGAAATGTCAAATTCTAGAGTGGCATAAGCAAAGTGGGCAAAAACTAGAGTGGCAAAAACAAAATTTACCCTTAATAAAATTCTCTCAATCTAAAATCCATGAAAAAAAATTCTGCATCCATAAATAAAATTCTCCCGGACCCCTCTTTTTCACAGGAAGCAACTCGAATGGCGTTAACATTGACCCCCGGGCCCCGGCTCAGAGCACCGTAACCGCGTGGTGCACACAAGGTGCCTTTTTCTCAAGGAGAAAAGAGCTCTGTTTTTACCAATCCGTAACATGAGTTTTACAATCAAGGATTACATGCTCTCTAATCAACTCGGGAAATGTGTTCAAACTCCCCGTGCAAACTCTCACTCCATGCTCTAGCATGTCTAGCCAGTGAGTCGGCAGCCTTGTTGCATTTTTTCTCTTAGTGTGTACTACATGGCACTCTTCTAGACAGAGCAAACCTGTCTTTGTTTCTTTGTCAATTCCACACTACTTCGTTTTGTCCAGATTTTTCGAACAAAGAGCATTATTGCCGATTGTAGCAGTCAGTTTCCAGGATGATCCGTCCAGGCTAGTTAGCAATCATTAATTTGACACTCAAAAACGCCGCTTTAGCCTCAACTTCCCCCGACTCAGAGCAGTTCTGGATGGAGTTGCAGGTAGCCAACATAACTGATCCTTCAGGTGCTTGGGATGACAGTGATGTTGGATGTTTCCGAAGCTGTGTAGGCGTTGTTGGTTTCTGTGTTGCCGACAATCGTGTTTTTGCCTTCGCTAAGCAGCATTAAGTCCATGCCAGTTTGTTGATGTCGGCCATGCGACTAGTGAATAATTGGAGTATAAGAAGCTCGAGGGTCGATGAGGTGCAACACATAGGTGTACGGGACGAAGTGGCCCAGAAGGCGTACCGCATGTACCACTCAGACTCGAATTACCAGGTCAGGTTGATGGACGAAGGAAACGATGGACTATAGTTTCACTAGGACACTTGGGAATTGTTGTCAAGTTAGTTTTCATCATGCTCATATGATTCACGTTCGTTACTTTGATAATTTGATATGTGGGTGGACCAGTGCTTGGGTGCCGCCCTTCCTTGGACAAGCCTCCCACTTATGATTAACCCCTCTCTCAAGCATCCGCAACTACGAAAGAACTATTAAGGTAAACCTAACCATAGCATAAAACATCTAGACCTAAATCGGCTCCTTACGAAGCAACGCATTGATACGTCCATTTTGCATCATGTTTTCTTACTATTATTTATAATGTTTTTCTCCATAATAATGCTTTTTGGAGTAATTCTAATGCCTTTTTTCTCATAATTTGCAAGGAACACACCAAGAGGGATAATTCTAGCAGTTGGAAATCACGACCTGGAAAAGCTACGTCAGGCCACCTATTCTGCACAACTCCAAATGAGCTGAAACTTCACGTAGATATTTATGGATTATTTAAGAAATACTTGAGCCAATAACCACCAGAGTGGGGACACCAGGTGGGCACAACCCACCTGGGCGCGCCAGCCTCCCCCCCCCCCCCAGGCACGCCCTGGTGGGTTGTGACCTCCTCAGCCCACCTCTGGTGCCCATCTTTTGGTATATAAGTCATGGGAGAAAAATAAGAGGAGGACTTTCAGGACGAAGCGCCGCCGCCTCGAGGCGGAACTTGGGCAGGAGCACTTTTGCCCTCCAGCAGAGCGATTCCGTCGGGGGAACTTCCCTCCCGGAGGGGGAAATCATCGTCATCATCATCACCAACAACTCTCCCATCTCGGGGAGGGCAATCTCCACCAACATCTTCAATAGAACTATCTCCTCTCAAACCCTAGTTCATCTCTTGTGTTCAATCTTGTTACCGGAACCATAGATTGGTACTTGTGGGTGACGAGTAGTGTTGATTACATCTTGTAGTTGATTACTATATGGTTTATTTGGTGGAAGATTATATGTGCATATCCATTATGCTATTTAATATTCCTCTAATCATGAACATATTTATCATTTTTGAGTAGTTACTTTTGTTCTTGAGGTCACGGGAGAAATCATGTTGCAAGTAATCATGTGAACTTGATATGTGTTTGATATTTTGATAGTATGAATGTTGTTATTCCCTTAGTGGTGTCATGTGAACGTCGACTGCATGACACTTCACCGTATTTGGGACTAAGGGAATGCATTGTGGAGTAGCAATTAGATGGTGGGTTTCGAGAGTGACAGAAGCTTAAACCCCGGTTTATGCGCTATTCCATAAGGGACCGATTGGATCCAAAAGTTTAATGCTATGGTTAGAATTTATTCTTAGTACTTTTCTCATAGTTGCGGATGCTTGCAGGAGGGTTAATCATAAGTAGGAGGTTTGTTCAAGTAAGAATAGCACCTAAGCATCGGTCCACCCACATATCAAATTATCAAAGTACTGAATACAAATCAAACCAACATGATGAAAGTGACTAGATGAAATTCCCTTGTACCCTCAAGAACGCTTTGCTTATCATAAGAGACCATTTTGGCCCGTCCTTTGCCTCAAAAGGATTGGGCTACCTTGTTGGGGAACGTAGTAATTTCAAAAAAATTCCTACGCACACGCAAGATCATGGTGATGCATAGCAACGAGAGGGGAGAGTGTTGTCCACGTACCCTAGTAGACCGAAAGCGGAAGCGTTAGCACAACGCGGTTGATGTAGTCGTACGTCTTCATGGCCCGACCGATCAAGCACCAAAACTACGGCACCTCCGAGTTCTAGCACACATTCAGCTCGATGACGATCCCCGGACTCTGATCCAGCAGAATCTCGGGGAAGAGTTCCGTCAGCACGATGGCGTGGTGACGATCTTGATGTTCTACTGTTGCAGGGCTTCGCCTAAGCACCACTACAATATTATCGAGGACTATGGTGGAGGGGGGCATCGCACACGGCTAAGAGATCAATGATCAACTATTGTATCTCTGGGGTGCCCCCTTGCCCCCGTATATAAAGGAGTGGAGGAGGGGGCCGGCCAAGGAGGGTGGCGCGCCCAAGGGGGGGAATCCAACTCCCACCGGGAGTAGGACTCCCCTTTTTCCTATTAGGAGTAGGAGAGGGAAGGAAGAGGAAGGAGGGAGGAAGGAAAGGGGGGGCCGGCCCCCCTCCCAATTCGGATTGGGCTTGGGGGCGCCCCTTCCCTTGCTCCTTTCCACTAAGGCCCAATAAGGCCCATATACCTCCCGGGGGGTTCCGGTAACCTCCCGGTGATCCGGTATTGTCCCAATCTTACCCGGAACCTTTCCGGTGTCCAAATATAGTCGTCCAATATATCGATCTTTATGTCTCGACCATTTCAAGACTCCTCGTCAAGTCCGTGATCACATCCGGGACTCCGAACAACCTTCGGTACATCAAAATATATAAACTCATAATGAAACTGTCATCGTAACGTTAAGCGTGCGGACCCTACGGGTTCGAGAACAATGTAGACATGACCGAGACACGTCTCCGGTCAATAACCAATAGCGGAACCTGGATGCTCATATTGGCTCCTACATATTCTACGAAGGTCTTTATCGGTCAGACCGCATAACAACATACGTTGTTCCCTTTGTCATCGGTATGTTACTTGTCCGAGATTCGATCGTTGGTATCTCAATACCTAGTTCAATCTCGTTACCGGCAAGTCTCTTTACTCGTTCCATAATACAGCATCTTGCAACTAACTTATTAGTTGCATTGCTTGCAAGGCTTAAGTGATGTGTATTACCGAGAGGGCCCATAGATACCTCTCCGACAATCGGAGCGACAAATCCTAATCTCGAAATACGCCAACCCAACATGTACCTTTGGAGACACTTGTAGAGCACCTTCATAATCACCTAGTTACGTTGTGACGTTTGGTAGCACACAAAGTGTTCCTTCGGTAAACGGGAGTTGCATAATCTCATAGTCATAGGAACATGTATAAGTCATGAAGAAAGCAATAGCAACATACTAAACTATCGGGTGCTAAGCTAATGGAATGGGTCATGTCGATCACATCATTCTCCTAATGATGTGATCCCGTTAATCAAATGACAACTCATGTCTATGGTTAGGAAACATAACCATCTTCGATTAACGAGCTAGTCAAGTAGAGGTATACTAGTGACACTTTGTTTGTCTATGTATTCACACAAGTATTACGTTTCCGGTTAATACAATTATAGCATGAATAATAAACATTTATCATGATATAAGGAAATAAATAATAACTTTATTATTGCCTCTAGGGCATATTTCCTTCAGTCTCCCACTTGCACTAGAGTCAATAATCTAGATCACATCGCCATGTGATTTAACATCAATAGTTCACATCGTCATGTGACCAACACCCACAGGGTTTACTAGAGTCAATAATCTAGTTCACATCGCTATGTGATTAATACCCAAATAGTACTAAGGTGTGATCATGTTTTGCTTATGAGGGAAGTTTAGTCAATGGGTCTGCCACATTCAGATCCGTATGTATTTTGCAAATTTCTATGTCAACAATGCTCTGCACGGAGCTACTCTAGCTAATTGCTCCCACTTTCAATATGTATCCAGATTGAGACTTTGAGTCATCTGGATCAGTGTCAAAACTTGCATCGACGTAACCCTTTACGACGAACCTTTTGTCACCTCCATAATCGAGAAACATATCCTTATTCCACTAAGGATAATTTTGTCCAATGTCCAGTGATCTACTCCTAGATCACTATTGTACTCCCTTGCCAAACACAGGGCAGGGTATACAATAGGTCTAGTACACATCATGGCATACTTTATAGAACCTATGGCTGAGGCATAGGGAATGACTTTCATTCTCTCTCTATCTTCTGCCGTGGTCGGGTTTTGAGTCTTACTCAACTTCACACCTTGTAACATAGGCAAGAACTCTTTCTTTGACTGTTCTATTTTGAACTACTTCAAAATCTTGTCAAGGTATGTACTCATTGAAAAAATTATCAAGCGTCTTGCTCTATCTCTATAGATCTTGATGCTTAATATGTAAGCAGCTTCGCCGAGGTCTTTCTTTGAAAAACTCCTTTCAAACACTCCTTTATGCTTTGCAGAATAATTCTACATTATCTCCAATCAACAATATGTTATTCACATATACTTATCAGAAATGCTGTAGTGCTCCCACTCATTTTCTTGTAAATACAGGCTTCACTACAAGTCTGTATAAAACTATATGCTTTGATCAACCTATCAAAGCGTATATTCCAACTCCGAGATGCTTGCACCAGTCCAAAGATGGATCGCTAGAGCTTGCATATTTTGTTAGCACCTTTAGGATCGACAAAAATTTCTTGTTGCATCATATACAACTCTTCTTTAATAAATCTATTAAGGAATGCAGTTTTGTTTATCCACTTGTCAGATTTCATAAAATGCGGCAATTGCTAACATGATTCGGACAGACTTAAGCATAGATACGAGTGAGAAACTCTCATCATAGTCAACACCTTGAACTTGTCGAAAACCTTTTTGTGACAACTCTAGCTTTTGTAGATAGTGGCACTACTATCAGTGTCCGTCTTCCTCTTGAAGATCCATTTAATATCAATGGCTCATCGATCAATGGGTAAGTCAATCAAAGTCCATACTTTGTTCTCATACATGGATCTCATCTCAGATTTCATGGCCTCAAGCCATTTCACGGAATCTGGGCTCATCATCGCTTCCTCATAGTTCGTAGGCTCGTCATGGTCAAGTAACATGACCCCCAGAATAGGATTACCATACCACTCTGGTGCGGGTCTCACTCTGGTTTACCTACGAGGTTCAGTAGTAACTTGATCTGAAGTTACATGATCATCATCATTAGCCTCCTCACTAATTGGTGTAGTAATCACAGGAACAGATTTTTGTGATGAACTACTTTCCAATAAGGGAGTAGGTACAGTTACCTCATCAAGTTCTACTTTCCTCCCACTCACTTCTTTCGAGAGAAACTCCTTTTCTAGAAAGGATCCATTCAAAGCAACGAATATATTGCCTTCGGATCTGTGATAGAAGGTGTACCCAACATTTTCTTTTGGGTATCCTATGAAGACGCACTTCTCCGATTTGGGTTAGAGCTTATCAGGTTGAAACTTTTTCACATAAGCATTGCAACCTCAAACTTTAAGAAACGACAGCTTAGCTTTCTTGCCAAACCATAGTTCATACGGTGTCATCTCAACGGATTTAGATGGTGCCCTATTTAACATGAATGCAGCTGTCTCTAATGCATAACCCCAAAATGATAGTGGTAGATTGGTAAGAGACATCATAGATCGCACCATATCTAATAAAGTACGTTTATGACATTCGGACACACCATTATGCTGTGGTGTTCCAGGCAGCGTGAGTAGTAACAATTTCACATTGTTTTTAACTGAAGGCCAAACTCGTAACTCAAATATTTTACTTCTGCGATCATATCGTAGAAACTTTTATTTTTGTTACGATGATTCTCCACTTCACTATGAAATTCTTTGAACTTTTCAAATGTTTCAGACTTGTGTTTCATCAAGTAGATATACTCATATCTGCTCAAATCATCTGTGAAGATCAGAAAATAATGATACCTGCCGCGAGCTTCAATATTCATCGCACCACATACATCAGTATGCATGATTTCCAACAAATCTGTTGCTTGCTGCATTGTTCCGGAGAACGGAGTCTTAGTCATCTTGCCCATGAGGCATGGATCGCAAGCATCAACTGATTCATAATCAAGTGATTCCAAAAGTCCATCAGCATGGAGTTTCTTCATGCGCTTTACACCAATATGACCTAAACGGTAGTGCCACAAGTAAGTTGCACTATCATTATTAACTTTGCATCTTTTGGTTTCAATATTATGAATATGTGTATCACTATGATCGAGATCCAACGAACCATTTTCATTGGGTGTGTAACCATATATGTAAATAGAATAACAATTTATTCTCTTACTTAAATGAATAACCGTATTGCAATAAACATGATCAAATCATATTCATGCTCAATGCAAACACCAAATAACACTTATTTAGGTTTAACACTAATCCCTAAAGTATATGGAGTGTGTGATGATGATCATATCAATCTTGGAACCACTTCCAACACACATCGTCACTTCACCCTTAACTAGTCTCTGTTCATTCTGCAACTCCCATTTCGAGTTACTACTCTTAGCAACTGAACCAGTATCAAATACCGAGGGGTTGCTACGAACACTGGTAAAATACACATCAATAATCTGTATATCAAATAACCTTTGTTCACTTTGCCATCCTTCTTATCCGCCAAATACTTGGGGTAGTTCCGCTTCCAGTGTCCAGTCCCTTTGCAGTAGAAGCACTTAGTCTCAGGCTTAGGATCAGACTTGGGCTTCTTCACTTGAGCAGCAACTTGCTTGCCATTCTTCTTGAAGTTCCTCTTCTTCCCTTTGCCCTTTTCTTGAAACTAGTGGCCTTGTCTACCATCAACACTTGATATTTTTCTTGATTTCTACCTTCGTCGATTTCATCATTACGAAGAGCTTGGGAATCATTTCCGTTATCCCTTGCATATCATAGTTCATCACGAAGTTCTACTAACTTGGTGATGGTGACTAGAGAATTCTGTCAATCACTATTTTATCTGGAAGATTAACTCCCACTTGATTCAAGCGATTGTAGTACCCAGACAATCTGAGCACATGCTCATTGCTTGAGCTATTCTCCTCCATCTTTTAGCTATAGAACTTGTTGGAGACTTCATATCTCTCAACTCGGGTATTTACTTGAAATATTAACTTTCCTGGAACATCTCATATGGTCCATGACATTCAAAACGTCTTTGAAATCCCGATTCTAAGCTGTTAAGCATGGTGCACTAAACTATCAAGTAGTCATCATATTGAGCTAGCCAAACGTTCATAACGTCTGCATCTGCTCCTGCAATAGGTCAGTCACCTAGCGGTGCATCAAGGACATAATTCTTCTATGCAGCAATAAGGATAAACCTCAGATCACGGATCCAATCCGCATCATTGCTACTAACATTTTTCAACCTAGTTTTCTCTAGGAACATATAAAAATTAAACGGGGAGCAAGATCGCGAGCTATTGATCTACAACATAGATATGCTAATACTACCAGGACTAAGTTCATGATAAATTAAAGTTCAATTAATCATATTACTTAAGAACTCCCACTTAGATAGACATCCCTCTAATCATCTAAGTGATCACGTGATCCAAATCAACTAAACCATAACCGATCATCACGTGAAATGGAGTAGCTTTCAATGGTGAACATCATTATGTTGATCATATCTACTATATGATTCACGCTCGACCTTTCGGTCTCCAGTGTTCCGAGGCCATATCTGCATATGCTAGGATCGTCAAGTTTAACCCGAGTATTCTGCGTGTGCAAAACTGGCTTGCACCCGTTGTAGATGGATGTAGAGCTTATCACACCCGATCATCACGTGGTGTCTGGGCACGGCGAACTTTGGCAACGGTGCATACTCAGGGAGAACACTTTTATCTTGAAATTTAGTGAGAGATCATCTTATAATGCTACCGTCACTTAAAGCAAGATAAGATGCATAAAAGATAAACATCACATGCAATCATAATATGTGACATGATATGGCCATCATCATCTTGTGCCTTTGATCTCCATCTCCAAAACATCGTCATGATTTCCATCGTCACCAGCATGACACCATGATCTCCATCATCTTGATCTATATCAATGTGTTGTCATATGGTTGTCTCGCCAACAATTGCTGTTGCAACTATTGCTATCGCATAGCAATAAAGTAAAGTAATTATTTGGCGCTTGCATCTTATGCAATAGAGAGATAACCATGAGGCTTTTGCCAGTTGTCGATAACTTCAACAAAACATGATCATCTTATACAACAACTTATATCTCATCATGTCTTGACCATATCACATCACAACATGCCCTGCAAAAACAAGTTAGATGTCCTCTACTTTGTTGTTGCAAGTTTTACGTGGCTGCTACGGGCTTAGCAAGAACCGTTCTTACCTACACATAAAAACCACAACGATAATTTGTCAAGTTGGTGCTGTTTTAACCTTCTCAAGGACCGGGTGTAGCCACACTCGGTTCAACTAAAGTTGGAGAAACTAACACCCGCTAGTCACCTATGTGCATAGCACGGCGGTAAAACCAGTCTCGCGTAAGCATACGTGTAATGTCGGTCCGGGCCGCTTCATCCAACAATACCGCCGAACCAAAGTGTGACATGCTGGTAAGCAGTATGACTTATATCGCCCACAACTCACTTGTGTTCTACTCATGCATATAACATCAACACATAAAACCTAGGCTCTGATACCACTATTGGGGAACGTAGTAATTTCAAAAAAATTCCTACGCACACGTAAGATCATGGTGATGCATAGCAACGAGAGGGGAGAGTGTTATCCACGTACCCTCGTAGACCAAAAGCGGAAGCGTAGCACAAAGCGGTTCATGTAGTCGTACGTCTTCACGGCCCGACCGATCAAGCACCGAAACTACGGCACCTCCGAGTTCTAGCACATGTTCAGCTCGATGACGATCCCCGGACTCCGATCCAGCAGAATGTCGGGGAAGAGTTCCGTCAGCATGACGGCGTGGTGACGATCTTGATGTTCTACTGTTGCAGGGCTTCTCCTAAGCACCACTACAATATTATCGAGGACTATGGTGTAGGGGGGCACCGCACACGGCTAAGAGATCAATGATCAACTGTTGTATCTCTGGGGTGCCCCCTTGCCCCCATATATAAAGGAGTGGAGGAGGGGGCCGGCCAAGGAGGGTGGCGCACCCAAGGGGGGGGGGGTCCAACTCCCATCGGGAGTAGGACTCCCCTTTTTCCTATTAGGAGTAGGAGAGGGAAGGAAGAGGAAGGAGGGAGGAAGGAAAGGGGGGCCGGCCCCCCTCCCAATTTGGATTGGGCTTGGGGGCGCCCCTTCCCTCGCTCCTTTCCCCTCCTTTCCACTAAGGCCCAATAAGGCCCATATACCTCCCGGGGGGTTCCGATAACCTTCCGGTGATCCGGTATTGTCCCAATCTTACCCGGAACGTTGCCGGTGTCCAAATATAGTCGTCCAATATATCGATCTTTATGTCTTGACCATTTTGAGACTCCTCGTTACATCCGTGATCACATCCGGGACTCCGAACAACCCTCGGTACATCAAAATATATAAACTCATAATGAAACTGTCGTCATAACGTTAAGCGTGTGGACCCTACGGGTTCAAGAACAATGTAGACATGACCGAGACACATCTCCGGTCAATAACCAATAGCGGAACCTAGATGCTCATATTGGCTCCTACATATTATACGAAGATCTTTATCGGTCAGACCGCATAACAACATACGTTGTTCCCTTTGTCATCAGTATGTTACTTGCCCGAGATTCGATCGTCGGTATCTCAATACCTAGTTCAATATCGTTACCGGCAAGTCCCTTTACTCATTCCGTAATACATCATCTTGCAACTAAATTATTAGTTGCATTGCTTGCAAGGCTTAAGTGATGTGTATTACCGAGAGAGCCCAGAGATATCTCTCCAACAATCGGAGCGACAAATCCTAATCTCGAAATACGCCAACCCAACATGTACCTTTGGAGACACTTGTAGAGCACCTTTATAATCACCCAGTTACGTTGTGACGTTTGGTAGCACACAAAGTGTTCCTCCGGTAAACGGGAGTTGCATAATCTCATAGTCATAGGAACATGTATAAGTCATGAAGAAAGCAATAGCAACATACTAAATGATTGGGTGCTAAGCTAATGGAATGGGTCATGTCAATCACATCATTCTCCTAATGATGTGATCCCGTTAATTAAATGACAACTCATGTCTATGGTTAGGAAACATAACCATCTTCGATTAACGAGCTAGTCAAGTAGAGGCATACTAGTGACACTTTGTTTGTCTATGTATTCACACAAGTATTACATTTCCGGTTAATACAATTCTAGCATGAATAATAAACATTTATCATGATATAAGGAAATAAATAATAACTTTATTATTGCCTCTAGGGCATATTTCCTTCATACCTTGCTGCACTTTGTTACTATTATTGTTACTAGCACAAATGCCCGTGCGTTGCAACGGGAGAAAACTTTGACATGGAATCAAATTTAATGAGAGTTGTAAAATGTGGCTCATTTTACAAATCTTCTCGGTGTGCCACTTCTGACAAATCCGAATTTTGTATAATCATTAAACTGGTCCTCTTTTTTGATTTCGACTTCTTGGTTTTATTTCTTTTTGTAACGGAAAAAATCATAGTTTTTTTAATAAACATTGTGCATTTTTAAAATTTGAACTTCAAGGTTTTTTTACAAAATCATGAAAATCCCCTTTTTATTCTAGCAACCTAAAACAAAAGTTCTAGCAAATTAAAATTGCACACATAACAATTAAAATACCACTAGCAGCAACTTGCAATTTTTTTTATGAATCAATCTGTTTCTCTTTTTGCGCAACCATTTTTATTGACCTTCTCTACGATGCGATCCTGAACTTTTCAAAAAGAAAATTGTAAGTGAATTCCCTATGGTTACTTTGTCAAACAAATCTGTTGGGGAACGTTGCAGAAAATTAAAATTTTTCCTACGGTTTCACCAAGATCCATCTATGAGTTCATCTAAGCAACGAGTCAAGGGAGAGAGTTTGCATCTACATACCACTTGTAGATCGCGTGCGGAAGCTTGCAAGGTGATGATGGAGTCGTACTCGACGTGATTCGAATCACCGATGACCAAGTGCTGAACGGACAGCACCTCCGCGTTCAACACACGTACGGGACGGGAGACGTCTCCTCCTTCTTGATCCAGCAAGGGGAAAGGAGAGGTTGAGGAAGACAGCTCCACCGGTAGCACGACGGCGTGGTGATGGTGGAGAGGCAGTACTCCGACAGGGCTTCGCCAAGCACACAACGGAGGAGGAGAGGTGTTGGGGAGGGGTGGGCTGCGCCTTGGAGGGTGGTCTGGCTGCCCTCCCCTCACCCCTCTATTTATAGGGGAAAGGGAGAAGGGGGCCGGCCCCCTAGAACCCATCTAGGGGGGGTGCGGCGGCCAAGGGGAGAGGGGGAGAGGGTGGCTTGCCCCCCAAGCCAAGGGGGGCGCCCCCTCTAGGGTTCCCCCCTCAACCCTAGGCGCAAGGGCCCAAGGGAGGGGGTGCGCCCAGCCCACCAGGGGCTGGCTCCCTGCCCCACGCAGCCCATGTGGCCCCCCGGGAGGGGTGGCCCCTCCCGGTGGACCCCCGGAACCCTTCCGGTGGCCCCGGTACAATACCGGTATGACCCCGAAACTTCCCGGTGTCCGTTTGACAACTTCCCATATATAAATCTTTACCTCCGGACCCTTCCGGAGCTCCTCGTGACGTCCAGGATCCCATCCGGGACTCCGAACAACATTCGGTAGTCACATACTAGTCTTCCTAATAACCCTAGCGTCACCGAACCTTAAGTGTGTAGACCCTACGGGTTCGGGAGACATGCAGACATGACCGAGATGCTCTTAGGTCAATAACCAACAGCGGGATCTGGATACCCATGATGGCTCCCACATGCTCCTCGATGTTGTCATCGGATGAACCACGATGTCGAGGATTCGATCAAACCCTGTACGCAATTCCCTTTGTCAATCGGTACGTTACTTGCCCGAGACTCGATCGTCGGTATCCCAATACCTTGTTCAGTCTCGTTACCGGCAAGTCACTTTACTCGTACCGTAATGCATGATCCCGTGTCCAACACCTTGGTCACATTGAGCTCATTATGATGATGCATTACCGAGTGGGCCCAGAGATACCTCTCCGTCATACGGAGTGACAAATCCCAATCTCGATCCGTGTCAACCCAACAGATACTTTCGGAGATACCTGTAATGCACCTTTATAGTCACCCAGTTATGTTGTGACGTTTGATACACCCAAGGCACTCTTACGATATCCGGGAGTTACACGATCTCATGGTCGAAGGAAGAGATACTTGACATTGGCAAAGCTCTAGCAAAACGAACTACACGATCTTTTATGCTATGCTTAGGATTGGGTCTTGTCCATCACATCATTCTCCTAATGATGTGATCCCGTTATCAACGACATCCAATGTCCATAGTCAGGAAACCATGACTATCTGTTGATCACAACGAGCTAGTCAACTAGAGGCTCACCAGGGACATATTGTGGTCTAAGTATTCACATGTGTATTACGATTTCCGGATAATACAGTTATAGCATGAATAAAAGACATTTATCATGAACATTGAAATATAATAATACTTTTATTATTGCCTCTAGGGCATATTTCCAACAGTCTCCCACTTGCACTAGAGTCACCAATCTAGTTACATTGTGATGAATCGAACACCCATAGAGTTCTGGTGTTGATCATGTTTTGCACGCGAGAGAGGTTTAGTCAGCGGATCTGCGACATTCAGATCCGTGTGCACTTTGCAAATCTCTATGTCTCCATCTTGAACATTTTCACGGATGGAGTTGAAACGACGCTTGATGTGCCTGGTCTTCTTGTGAAACCTGGGCTCCTTCGCGAGGGCAATAGCTCCAGTGTTGTCACAGAAGAGTTTGATCGGCCCCGACGCATTGGGTATGACTCCTAGGTCGGTAATGAACTCCTTCACCCAAATCACTTCATGCGCTGCCTCCGAGGCTGCCATGTACTCCGCTTCACATGTAGATCCCGCCACGACGCTCTGCTTGCAGCTGCACCAGCTTACTGCTCCACCATTCAACATATACACATATCCGGTTTGTGACTTAGAGTCATCCAGATCTGAGTCGAAGCTAGCGTCGACGTAACCCTTTATGACGAGCTCTTCGTCTCCTCCATACACGAGAAACATGTCCTTCGTCCTTTTCAGGTACTTCAGGATATTCTTGACCGCTGTCCAGTGTTCTTTGCCGGGATTACTTTGGTATCTTGCTACCAAACTTACGGCAAGGTTTACATCGGGTCTGGTACACAGCATGGCATACATAATAGATTCTATGGCTGAAGCATAGGGGATGACACTCATCTCTTCTTTATCTTTTGCCGTGGTCGGTGACTGAGCCAAGCTCAGTCTCACACCTTGTAACATAGGCAAGAACCCCTTCTTGGACTGATCCATTTTGAACCTCTTCAAAATCTTATCAAGGTATGTGCTTTGTGAAAGACCTATGAGGCGTCTCGATCTATCTCTATAGATCTTGATGCCTAATATATAAGCAGCTTCTCCAAGGTCCTTCATTGAAAAACACTTATTCAAGTAGGCCTTAATGCTGTCCAGAAATTCTATATTATTTCCCATCAAGAGTATGTCATCTACATATAATATGAGAAATGCTACAGAGCTCCCACTCACTTTCTTGTAAACGCAGGCTTCTCCATAAGTCTGCATAAACCCAAACGCTTTGATCATCTCATCAAAGCGAATGTTCCAACTCTGAGATGCTTGCACCAGTCCATAAATGGATCGCTGGAGCTTGCATACTTTGTTAGCGTTCCGAGGATCGACAAAACCTTCCGGCTGCATCATATACAGTTCTTCCTTAAGATGCCCGTTAAGGAATGCTGTTTTGACGTCCATCTGCCATATCTCATAATCATAGTATGCGGCAATTGCTAACATGATTCGGACGGACTTCAGCTTCGCTACGGGAGAGAAAGTCTCGTCGTAGTCAATCCCTTGAACTTGTCGATAACCCTTAGCGACAAGTCGAGCCTTATAAATGGTAACATTACCATCCGCGTCCGTCTTCTTCTTAAAAATCCATTTGTTTTCTATCGCTCGCCGATCATCGGGCAAGTCTGTCAAAGTCCATACTTTGTTTTCATACATGGATTCTATCTTGGATTTCATGGCTTCAAGCCATTTGTTGGAATCCGGGCCCGCCATCGCTTCTTCATAGTTCGAAGGTTCATTGTTGTCTAACAACATGATTTCTAGGACAGGGTTGCCGTACCACTCTGGTGCGGAACGTGTCCTTGTGGACCTACGAAGTTCAGCAGTAACTTGATCCGAAGTACCTTGATCATCATCAATGTTTTCCTCTTCAGTTGGTGTGGGCATCACAGGAACATTTTCCTGAGCTGCACCACTTTCCCGTTCGAGAGGTAGTACTTCATCGAGTTCTACTTTCCTTCCACTTACTTCTTTCGAGAGAAACTCTTTTTCCAGAAAGCATCCGTTCTTGGCAACAAAGATCTTGCCTTCGGATCTTAAGTAGAAGGTATACCCGACAGTTTCCTTAGGGTATCCTATGAATACGCATTTTTCCGACTTGGGTTCGAGCTTTTCAGGTTGAAGTTTCTTGACATAAGCATCGCATCCCCAAACTTTTAGAAACGACAGCTTAGGTTTCTTTCCAAACCATAATTCATATGGTGTCGTCTCAACGGATTTAGACGGTGCCCTATTTAAAGTGAATGTAGCTGTCTCTAGAGCGTATCCCCAAAATGATAGCGGTAAATCGGTAAGAGACATCATAGACCGCACCATATCCAATAGAGTGCGATTACGTCGTTCGGACACACCGTTTCGCTGAGGTGTTCCAGGCGGCGTGAGTTGTGAAACGATTCCACATTTCCTTAAGTGTGTACCAAATTCGTGACTTAAGTATTCTCCTCCACGATCTGATCGTAAGAATTTTATCTTTCGGTCACGTTGATTCTCTACCTCATTCTGAAATTCCTTGAACTTTTCAAAGGTCTCAGACTTGTGTTTCATTAAGTAGACATACCCATATCTACTCAAGTCATCAGTGAGAGTGAGAACATAACGATATCCTCCGCGAGCCTCAACGCTCATTGGACCGCACACATCGGTATGTATGATTTCCAACAAGTTGGTCGCTCGCTCCATTGTTCCGGAGAACGGAGTCTTGGTCATTTTGCCCAAGAGGCATGGTTCGCACGTGTCAAACGATTCATAATCAAGAGACTCTAAAAGTCCATCGGCATGGAGCTTCTTCATGCGCTTGACACCAATGTGACCAAGGCGGCAGTGCCACAAGTATGTGGGACTATCGTTATCAACTTTAAATCTTTTGGCATCTATACTATGAACATGTGTAATATTACGCTCGAGATTCATTAAGAATAAACCATTGACCATCGGAGCATGACCATAAAACATATCTCTCATATAAATCGAACAACCATTATTCTCAGACTTAAATGAGTAGCCATCTCGTATTAAACGAGATCCAGATACAATGTTCATGCTCAAACTTGGCACTAAATAACAATTATTAAGGTTCAAAACTAATCCCGTAGGTAAATGTAGAGGCAGCGTGCCGACGGCGATCACATCGACTCTGGAACCATTCCCGACGCGCATAGTCACCTCGTCCTTCGCCAGTCTCCGTTTATTCTGCAGCTCCTGCTGTGAGTTACAAATATGAGCAACGGCACAGGTATCAAATACCCAGGAGTTACTACGAGTACTGGTAAGGTACACATCAATCACATGTATATCAAATATACCTTTGGTGTTGCTGGCCTTCTTATCCGCTAAGTATTTGGGGCAGTTCCGCTTCCAGTGACCCTTCCCCTTGCAATAAAAGCACTCAGTCTCAGGCTTGGGTCCATTCTTTGACTTCTTCCCGGTAACTGGCTTACCAGGCGCGGCAACCTCCTTGCCGTCCTTCTTGAAGTTCTTCTTACCCTTGCCCTTCTTGAACTTAGTGGTCTAATTGACCATCAACACTTGATGTTCTTTCTTGATTTCAGCCTCTGCTGACTTCAGCATCGAGAACGCTTCAGGAATGGTCTTTTCCATCCCCTGCATGTTGTAGTTCATCACAAAGCTCTTGTAGCTTGGTGGGAGCGACTGGAGGATTCTGTCAATGACCGCCTCATCTGGGAGGTTAATGTTCAGCTGGGTCATACAGTTGTGCAACCCAGACATCTTCAGGATGTGCTCACTGACAGAACTGTTTTCCTCCATCTTACAACTGTAGAACTTGTCGGAGACATCATATCTCTCGACCCGGGCATGAGCTTGAAAAACTAGTTTTAGCTCTTCGAACATCTCATATGCTCCGTGGTGCTCAAAACGCTTTTGGAGCCCCGGTTCTAAGCTGTAAAGCATGCCGCACTGAACGAGGGAGTAATCATCAGCACGAGACTGCCAAGCATTCATAATGTCTTGGTTCTCTGGGACAGGAGCGTCACCTAGCGGTCCTTCTAGGACGTATTGTTTCCTGGAAGCTATGAGGATGATCCTCAGGTTCCGGACCCAGTCCGTATAGTTGCTGCCATCATCTTTCAGCTTGGTTTTCTCTAGGAACGCGTTGAAGTTCATGTTGACATTAGCGTTGGCCATTGATCTACAAGACATATTTGCAAAGGTTTTAGACTAAGTTCATGATAATAAAGTTCTAATCAAATTATGAACTCCCACTTAGATTAGACATCCCTCTAGTCATCTAAGTGTTACACGATCCGAGTCGACTAGCCCGTGTCCGATCATCACGTGAGACGGACTAGTCATCGTCGATGAACATTCTCATGTTGATCGTATCTTCCATACGACTCGTGTTCGACCTTTCGGTCTCCGTGTTCCGAGGCCATGTCTGCACATGCTAGGCTCGTCAAGTTAACCCTAAGTGTTTTCGCTGTGTAAAACTGTCTTACACCCGTTGTATGTGAACGTAAGAATCCATCACACCCGATCATCACGTGGTGCTTAGAAGCGACGAACTGTAGCAATGGTGCACAGTTAGGGGAGAACACTTCTTGAAATTTTTGTAAGGGATCATCTTATTTACTACCGTCGTCCTAAGTAAACAAGATGCATAAACATAATAAACATCACATGTAATTATATAGTTGTGACATGATATGGCCAATATCATATAGCTCCATTGATCTTCATCTTCGGGGCTCCATGATCATCTTGTCACCGGCTTGACACCATGATCTCCATCATCATGATCTCCATCATCGTGTCTTCATGAAGTTGTCACGCCAACGACTACTTCTACTTCTATGACTAACGTTTAGCAATAAAGTAAAGTAGTTTACATGGCGTTATTCAATGACACGCAGGTCATACAAAAAATAAAGACAACTCCTATGGCTCCTGCCGGTTGTCATACTCATCGACATGCAAGTCGTGAATCCTATTACAAAGAACATGATCTCATACATCACAATTCATCATTCATCACAACTTCTGGCCATATCACATCACATGATCAATCGCTGCAAAAACAAGTTAGACGTCCTCTAATTGTTGTTGCATCTTTTACGTGGCTGCAATTGGGTTCTAGCAAGAACGTTTTCTTACCTACGAATCACCACAACGTGATTTTTTGTCAACTTCTATTTACCCTTCATAAGGGCCCTGTTCATTGATTCCGCTCCAACTAAAGTGGGAGAGACAGACACCCGCCAGCCACCTTATGCAACTAGTGCATGTCAGTCGGTGGAACCGGTCTCACATAAGCGTACGTGTAAGGTTGGTCCGGACCGCTTCATCCCACAATACCGTTGAGCAAGAAAAGACTAGTAGAGGCAAGTAAGATGACAAAATCCACGCCCACAACAAAATTGTGTTCTACTCGTGCAAAGAGAACTACGCATAGACCTAGCTCATGATGCCACTGTTGGGGAACGTTGCAGAAAATTAAAATTTTTCCTACGGTTTCACCAAGATCCATCTATGAGTTCATCTAAGCAACGAGTCAAGGGAGAGAGTTTGCATCTACATACCACTTGTAGATCGCGTGCGGAAGCTTGCAAGGTGATGATGGAGTCGTACTCGACGTGATTCGAATCACCGATGACCAAGTGCTGAACGGACAGCACCTCCGCGTTCAACACACGTACGGGACGGGAGACGTCTCCTCCTTCTTGATCCAGCAAGGGAAAAGGAGAGGTTGAGGAAGACAGCTCCACCGGCAGCACAACGGCGTGGTGATGGTGGAGAGGCAGTACTCCGACAGGGCTTCGCCAAGCACACAACGGAGGAGGAGAGGTGTTGGGGAGGGGAGGGCTGCGCCTTGGAGGGTGGTCTGGCTGCCCTCCCCTCACCCCTCTATTTATAGGGGGAAGGGAGAAGGGGGCCGGCCCCCTAGAACCCATCTAGGGGGGGTGCGGCGGCCAAGGGGAGAGGGGGAGAGGGTGGCTTGCCCCCCAAGCCAAGGGGGGCGCCCCCTCTAGGGTTCCCCCCTCAACCCTAGGCGCAAGGGCCCAAGGGAGGGGGTGCGCCCAGCCCACCAGGGGATGGCTCCCTGCCCCACGCAGCCCATGTGGCCCCCCGGGAGGGGTGGCCCCTCCCGGTGGACCCCCGGAACCCTTCCGGTGGCCCCGGTACAATACCGGTATGACCCCGAAACTTCCCGGTGTCCGTTTGACAACTTCCCATATATAAATCTTTACCTCCGGACCCTTCCGGAGCTCCTCGTGACGTCCAGGATCCCATCCGGGACTCCGAACAACATTCGGTAGTCACATACTAGTCCTCCTAATAACCCTAGCGTCACCGAACCTTAAGTGTGTAGACCCTACGGGTTCGGGAGACATGCAGACATGACCGAGACGCTCTTAGGTCAATAACCAACAGCGGGATCTGGATACCCATGATGGCTCCCACATGCTCCTCGATGTTGTCATCAGATGAACCACGATGTCGAGGATTCGATCAAACCCTGTACGCAATTCCCTTTGTCAATCGGTACGTTACTTGTCCGAGACTCGATCGTCGGTATCCCAATACCTTGTTCAGTCTCGTTACCGGCAAGTCACTTTACTCGTACCGTAATGCATGATCCCGTGTCCAACACCTTGGTCACATTGAGCTCATTATGATGATGCATTACCGAGTGGGCCCAGAGATACCTCTCCGTCATACGGAGTGACAAATCCCAATCTCGATCCGTGTCAACCCAACAGATACTTTCGGAGATACCTGTAATGCACCTTTATAGTCACCCAGTTACGTTGTGACGTTTGATACACCCAAGGCACTCTTACGATATCCGGGAGTTACACGATCTCATGGTCGAAGGAAGAGATACTTGACATTGGCAAAGCTCTAGCAAAACGAACTACACGATCTTTTATGCTATGCTTAGGATTGGGTCTTGTCCATCACATCATTCTCCTAATGATGTGATCCCGTTATCAACGACATCCAATGTCCATAGTCAGGAAACCATGACTATCTGTTGATCACAACGAGCTAGTCAACTAGAGGCTCACCAGGGACATATTGTGGTCTAAGTATTCACACGTGTATTACGATTTCCGGATAATACAGTTATAGCATGAATAAAATACATTTATCATGAACATTGAAATATAATAATACTTTTATTATTGCCTCTAGGGCATATTTCCAACAAAATCGTCAAAAGAACAATTTTTAATGATGCTTTTGTGTTCTTGTTTTTTCTGAGCTTTGACTTTGCATTCTCTATGTCAGAACAGTTGGCATAACTATAGTGTGTTGATCTATTTTCCATCATGTATATTTTCTAAATCTAAAATCATATTGGTCAACTTAGTCGTAAATCAACTTCTTTTGGGCTCAACTTATCTCTTATCACCCATGGCCCAGCTTAAATCAATATGTTTTGAAGCTAGCGGCTGGTACAACATAGGGTGATTAAGGCCACTAATTGTCTCCACATAAACTTGAGATTTTTTGCCTAAACAAGAGTTGATCTCTCTTAGCACAATATATCTCACCATGTTTTTAGGAATAGCTAGTTATTGAAGATAAGGCTAAGAGATGACCCATTGTAGACATACTTTTTTTATATCTCTAAATCACATGCAAGACTTAAGATAAGACTATCTTATCAACCATTGTACATGCCCTTATATACACGTGACAATCAGACTAACATTCTTAAGTTTTGCGTCATAACTATGAAACAGTATCCTAATATCCCACAAATATATATATGTGAAATCACTAAGTAATCGTATTTCTTTTGCATGGTTTGTATGAATCTAGGAGGTGAAATATGAGGTACTCGGTTGCATAACATCAAGTATGACGTATAACCGGTCGGGCACGTAGGCGTTTGAAAGGTCGGATTTGGTGTCGGCTGCCGTAGAAGCTCTAAACCTCATGGCTGGCCAATCGGTCATGTACCCTTGTTCTCTGCCTGCCATTGTGATGCACGTGAGATGGCCATGTGTTAGACTATGTATAGCTTCTGTACCTATGTACGTATATGGTACATATTGTAACACAACCATTATATATAATGAGATAAGCCACCCCTAGAGGGTTGTGCTGGTTCCCCAAAACTTATTGTCTTACATGGTATCACGCTAGGTTACGATCGCTTCCGCTTCTAAACCCTAATACCCGCACCGCCGCCGCCTTCACCGCCGCCGCCGCGCCACCGATCGCACCGCCGCCATGTCGAGCGCCGCCACCACCGGTTCCACTGCTGCGGGCTTCCTCCCGGCCTCTCTTGCGGCTCTGCTCAACCTCCCGCTCGATGCCGTCTCTGTTCCGGCTCCGATCGGGACAAGGAGCATCGGCTCCGTCTTCTCCACGCCGCCGGCACCCTCGCTTGGGCGTGACCTCGTGGTCCACACTGCGGCGCCGCCGTCCGCTGCGGACTCCGCAGGCGTCGTCCCGCCGCTCCCGCCGCAAGCGGATCACACTGCCCCGCTGGCGGGGTTGGCGGCGTCCGCCCCGGCCGCGGGCCTTGCGGCGTCCGCACCGGCCGCGAGCTTTGCGGCGCCCGCCCTGGCTGCGGTCCCACCTCCTCCCGCATCGGCTTGGTGCCTCCGGCTGCCTCCATGGTGTTTGCACCCCAGGCAGCCTCCTCGATGGGATTGTCTTCGCCGCCGCCGTTTCACTTCGGTCATCTCATCACCATCAAGCTCTCCGCCGACAACTACATCTTCTGGCGTGCGCAGGTTCTCCTGCTCTTGGGGAGTCACTACCTGCTAGGCTACGTCGATGGATCGCTTCCCTGCCCACCCGCGCTGGTAGACAGCGTGCACGGTCTGGTCTACAATCCGGCCCATCGCGTCTGGACGGGGCAGGACCAGGCGAACCTCTCCTCCATCCAGGGGTCGCTCTCAGCGGCAGTTGCCGGCCTTGTTGTCTTCGCGAAGACGTCTCATGAGGCCTGGACCATCCTTGAGCGCACCTTTGCAGCGCAGTCCCAGGCTCGTGTCTCTGCACTCCGTCGTCAGCTTGGAGAGTGTCAGAAGCTTGACTCCACTGCCACTGAGTTCTACAACAAGGTCAAGGGCCTCGCCGACACATTGGCCTCCATTGGACAGCCCCTCACCGACTCCGAGTTCAACTCGTTTATTGTCAATGGTCTTGATGAGGAGTATGATGCCTTAGTCGAGATCATCAACGAGCGGGGCAACTCGACACCCATGCTGGCACACGAGGTTTTCTCTCGGCTCCTTCTCACTGAGCAACGGGTCGAGACTCGCCGCACCAGGGGACTGGCTCCCTCTCGGCCAACGCCGCCACCAAGGGTGGCCGCTCTTCTTCATCACCCCGGTCTCCCTTGGGGCTGCCACCGTCGCCCGCCTCGGCCCCCCCACCTACTGCGACCTTACCGGGGGTTGGCGGTCCACGTGTGTGTCAGCTTTGTGGCCGCGATGGGCACTGGGCCTCCAAGTGTCATAAGCGCTTCCAGCGAAGCTTCCTTGGTCTTGGCAATGACGGCAAAGATACACGCAACAATGCCCGTCAGGTCGCCATGGCTAATCGTCTCGCGCCGCAGAAGCAACAGGGACACACTCAGTCCTACTCCATCGATCCACACTGGTACATGGACTCTGGGGCGACAGAGCATCTAACCAGCGAGATGGGGAAGCTTCACACTCGTGAACCCTATCATGGTTCCGACAAGATCCACACCGCCAATGGAGCAGGTATGCACATCTCTCATATTGGTCAAGCATCTCTTCTCACTAGACATGCCAATAGGAGTCTTCAGCTTCGCAATGTTCTTCGAGTTCCATCTGTGACCCGTAATCTTCTTTCAGTTCCTAAACTCACACGTGATAATAATGTGCTTTGTGAATTTCACCCTTTTGATCTTTTTATTAAGGATCGAGGCACGAGGGACATTCTTCTTAGTGGGCGGTTGTGCCAGGGCCTCTACCGTCTGGAGCATCCTGGTGTCGCTCGTGTTTTCAGTGGAGTTCGGGTCTCTCCGTCACAGTGGCATGCTCGTCTTGGTCACCCGGCCACACCTATTGTCCGTCATATTTTGCGTCGTCATGAGCTTCCTAGTTTGTCTAGTCATAAAGATGTAGCAGTGTGTGATGCTTGTCAGCAGGGGAAGAGTCATCAACTTCCTTTTTCGGAGTCCAGTCGTGAGGTGAAACATCCTTTAGAACTTGTGTTTTCAGATGTATGGGGTCCTGCTCAGACTTCTGTCAGTGGTCATAATTACTATATCAGTTTCGTTGATGCTTATAGTCGCTTTACCTGGCTTTACCTTATTAAACGCTAATCTGATGTGTTTGATATTTTTGTTCAGTTTCAAAAACATGTTGAACGTCTTCTCAAGCACAAAATTGTTCATGTCCAGTCAGACTGGGGGGGCGAGTATCGCAACCTCAACTCTTTCTTTCAGTCGCTTGGGATAGCTCATCGTTTAGCATGTCCACATACACATCAGCAGAATGGTTCAGTCGAACGTAAGCATCGTCATATTGTTGAAGCTGGTCTTACTCTTTTGGCCCATGCATCTGTTCCGTTTCGGTTTTGGAGTGATGCTTTCACCACTGCATGCTTTCTCATCAACCGTACTCCTACTCGTGTTTTAAACATGAAGACTCCCATTGAGGTTCTCCTTAATGAACAACCTGATTATACCTTTCTCAAGGTATTTGGGTGTGCTTGCTGGCCGCATCTTCGTCCATATAACAAGCGCAAGCTTGAGTTTCGTTCTAAGAAGTGTGTTTTTCTTGGCTATAGCTCTCTCCATAAAGGTTACAAATGTCTTCATGTTCCCACTAATCGTGTCTATATATCTCGGGACGTCGTGTTTGATGAGCATGTTTTTCCCTTTGCCAACCTTCATGTGTCCACTGTCGAACCACCATCCCTGCATTCATCCTCTGTTGCTTCTGACCAATTTGATGATGTTGCATACTCTCCTTTGCTGTTACCTAACCATGGTGCAGGAACCGGACGTGGAGCTCGTTTGGAGCTGTTGGAGGATTCACCATCATCATCGTCGTCTTCTGGTGGGCACGTCGATCGCCCTATGTTGCATGGCATCGATTCGCGTGCCCATGCATGGTCACCCGACGAGCCCGTCGCGCCGAGCATCTCCACTGCTCGGTCCGTTTCGCCAGCGGCCGCCGAGTCGCCCGCGGCTCGGCCCGTCACGCCGTCTTCGCCTGCGGCTCGGCCCGTCACGCCGTCTTCGCCCGCGGCTCGGGTCCTCACGTCGCCTTCATCAGCGGATCGGCCCGCGACACCGGCCGCGCCACGGCCCACTATGCCGAGCTCGCCATCGGCCCGGTCTGTGATGCCGGAGTCGCCAGCTGCTTCGTCTGCTCTGCCGGTTTTGCCGGTGGGTCGGCCTTCTTCGCCAACCGAGTCTGAGGCTACCGTGACTGGCTCCTCGTCACCGGCTGACTCGTCAACGTCGACATCCTCCAGCCCGTTGCAGGCTGCTCCGTCGACCTCGGTGGTTCCTGTGTCCCGACCACATACACGCAGTCGCAGTGGCATTTTCAAACCTAAGGAATGTAAGGATGGTACGGTTGCTTGGTTGGCTGCTTGTTTGGCTGCTGCTGTTGCGGATCCATCTTCTGAGCCTCGCTCATATCAGGCTGCCCTGCGCATTCCACATTGGCGAGAGGCTATGGAGCAGGAGTTTCATGCTCTTCTTCGTAACAAGACATGGACTCTCGTTCCTCCACCACCACGGGTAAATGTTATTGACTCAAAATGGGTATTCAAAGTGAAGAAGCATTCGGATGGATCTATTGAGCGTTACAAAGCGCGACTTGTTGCTCGCGGTTTTCGGCAGCGTCATGGTCTTGACTATGAGGACACCTTCAGTCCTGTCGTCAAGCCTACCACTATTCGGCTTCTTCTCTCCATTGTTGTTTCTCGTGGTTGGTCACTTCGTCAACTTGATGTGCAGAATGCTTTTCTACATGGATTTTTGGAGGAAGAGGTTTATATGAAACAGCCGCCTGGTTTCTCTGATCCTGATCGTCTTGACTATATCTGTCGTCTTTCCCAAGCACTATATGGTTTGAAGCAAGCTCCTCGTGCCTGGCATGCCCGCCTTGCCTCTGCCCTTCGTGCTCATGGGTTTGTGCTGTCTACTGCTGACACTTCGTTATTTCTTCTACAGAAGCCAGAAGTCACTATGTATCTTTTGGTATATGTCGATGATATTATCCTTGTCAGCTCTTCTCAGTATGCTGCTGATGCTCTTGTCTGCTCTCTTGGTGCTGATTTTGCGGTCAAAGATCTTGGGAAGCTTCACTACTTTCTTGGAGTTGAGGTCACTTCTCGTGCTACTGGTCTTGTCCTTACGCAAAAGAAGTGCTCCTTGGAGTTGTTACAGAGAGCTGGCATGCTGAAGTGCAAACCGACCACCACACCCATGTCGTCTACCGACAAGATAACAACTGTTGATGGTGAGCTTTTGTCTCCTGCGGATGCCACAGAGTACAGGAGCATTGTTGGTGGACTTCAGTACTTGACGATCACGAGACCAGATATCTCTTATGCTGTTAACAGGGTTTGTCAGTATCTTCAGGCTCCCAGAGATACTCATTGGGCTGCTGTTAAACGCATTCTTCGTTATGTTCAGTTCACCCTGACATTTGGTATGCATATTCGGCCGACTTCCTCTCGGGTCCTTTCGGCCTTCTCTAATGCAGATTGGGCTGGTAGCCCAGATGACAGGCGATCCACGGGGGGTTATGCAGTATTCTTTGGCTCTAATTTGATCGCCTGGAGTGCTCGGAAACAGGCTACTGTGTCACGTAGCAGTACTGAAGCTGAGTACAAGGCTGTGGCTAATGCTACTGCAGAGATTATTTGGGTGCAGTCTTTGCTTCAGGAGTTGGGTTTGTCTCAACCACAGCCTCCTATTCTTTGGTGTGATAACATCGGTGCTACATACCTTTCTGCAAATCCAGTATTTCATGCCCGAATGAAACACATTGAAGTTGACTATCACTTTGTACGGGAACGTGTATCACAGAAGCAACTCCAGATCAAGTTTATCTCATCTAAGGATCAACTTGCAGACATCTTCACTAAGCCTTTACCGCTGCCACAGTTTGAGGCTTGTAGGCACAATCTTACCCTTCTTAGTTCTTTAGAAAGTGGCTAAGATTGAGGGAGGGTGTTAGACTATGTATAGTTTCTGTACCTATGTACGTATATGATACATATTGTAACACAACCATTATATATAATGAGATAAGCCACCCCTAGAGGGTTGTGCTGGTTTCCCAAAACTTATTGTCTTACACCATGCTAGTCCAACTAAAAAAAGGGGAAGATGTCTGCTTGCTAGGGTACTGAGTGAGCGAAGGTTAGCTATATTATCTTCTTCCCATCCCACGCACGCGCCGTGGCTCTCGACGTCGGCGGCGAGCTAGCTACTCGATGGGGAGCACGTACGCCTATAAGAATACTCGGATCGGGTGATGCATGCTAGCTAGTGTAGGCAGCAGCTAGCGTTTAATTTGATGCTCCATAGTATTGAAACAAAACGGCGATCGAACACATGGTGATGAGCGGTGTTTGCTCGTTGCGCTGCTCAATCGTCATGTACGGTACAGTACATGCTGGTGGAAGCCGTACGTTGGACGGGCTGGGCCGGGGCCGATGTGCCGAACGATAGAGGCTCACACGTGGATGTGGCAGGCGGCGGTCGTGAGAGCGCTGACGTTGGTAAGCTCCAGCTTGAAGCTCAGTCCGTCCGAGGGGAGCAGCCGAGGTGGGTGTCGCCGTTGGTGGTGAGCACCTCGAAGATGTCGCCATCGAGGGCGAGGATGTCGACGGTGACGCGGCCGATCGAGGTCCAACACCATCATGTTTCTCTCCTTCCTGCCGGCCACCTTGTGGAGGCCATAGGCGATGATGGACTGGCGCCAGCGGGCTCGTTGATGAGGCGGTCGACGGGCGTCCCTGGTGGCCTGTCGCTGCGGCCGGGTCGTTGAAGAAGGCCGGCATGCATGCATGGTGATCTATCACAGCGTCCCGGAGCTTGAGCGCCTTCGAGGTAAGCCTCGGCCGTCTCTCCTTGATCCTGGTGAGGACGGACGATTGCACTCACCTCCTCCCTCCGCCTTCGGGTTGAGGTTGAGTGTCCGGAAGGACATAACCGGCCTTGGCCTCCACCTAGACGACGATGACCTTGAACGGCAGCTAGCTAGCAGCTTCATGCATGTCCCGCTAGCTGCAACTCGGCGTTATAGACGTTGCCGCAGGGTGCGGGTTGATGGCCCTCGCCGGAGTCGGTGAAGGCGCCCCGGGCAGGAGGGGGTGATGAGCTAGGTTTGCCCTGGTCATTGGCGACGATGTCAACACGTGCGGCCGTTCCGGTACACGACCACGTACACGCAGACGTAGGAGTAGGTGGTGCCCAGGGGCCCAGGCCAGGTCGATGCCGATCACCGGCCGGAGCCCTTCTCCTTGGCAGCCGCCGATCGAGCGAGCTGGCGATGGCAGCGGCCGCTTGTGTTGTGTTGGTGGATGATGCGATGGACGCAGGAAGAGTAGGCCTGGTCCGTCCAACAGCTATCTTCCTTAGGTTGGCGATATAATGACAGAACGGCCGCGGAGCAATAGTGCCACCTCGGATGTAGAAACTAATATAGGTGAAAAGAATTGAAAGCATAAATTCACGGGAAGAAGCGTATTGTGACGGTGAACCCGAGAGACTCAACCCGTGCTTTATTATTAGGGAAAGACTAGGAAAATGGCCTGTGCGTTGCACCGGGATAAAAATTCATTGGACTCCTCCAACACTCCTAATTTAATTACTATGTTGTAAGCTGGCCATCTTTGCGAAAATAAAACCCAATAAATGATGCATTGATCTTTTCTTTTGAGATGGGAAATGCCTTCATTGTTGGACTTGCGGGTTGTGCTTCGCTAATGAGTAAACATCAGAATGAGGAATTACCATTTCCGTCCAGTTGAATGTACGTGGTATTGTTAAAGTTATCAATATATGCATCATAACTTTTTATCTCAATTGGCTAAAGCAACCCATTTTGAAACTTTCCTTCAAATATGCACACTTTTTTTAAATAAAATAAAAGCAAAACACTAACCAGTACAGCCAAATTATATTTGTTGAGATAACCCACCAATGAGCAACGTGCATGTTCTTCTCTTTGATCATATGTATGAGCAATGCTGATCCTTCAACCATAACTTGATTGAAGCACGTCCACCTTCAGGGACGTTAAGCATGGCACACATTTTCTTGTCCAGAACAACAACTTCATGGAGATCAGACTCTATGACCATGACTTCTAAATGACTATGTTTTGGCAACAAAGCTTTATGACGCAGTCGTGTATCTAGGTGAGATCAGGTGCGCCTAGAAATAAATTATTTTGTATTCTGCTTTCGTATGTAAATCTTCGTTGTATACTTCATAGCACGTTTATGTATATATGCTTCCTGTGTGTGTGGTAGCATGTGTATACATGTTATTTCAACATTCTGTAATCCTAACTGGATTGATGTCCGTTTCCTTTCCTTCTTTTACGTAGTAGTATAGTAGCAATCTATGAAGTTAGATAAAAAAATAGTAGCAGTCTGTAAAGGACATAAACAATCATCCAACTTCAGTTAAAAACGATCAACAGCAAAATATTTTGGTCCTCTTATATTTTTCCTATTTTTTTCTTCATCGATCAGGGTCATAATCACCAATTGTTAGAATAAATCCGAGGCATACCATTGATCATCCGAGGACCAAGCAATCACACGAGCACGACACCGAGATTTGTTAACGAGGTTCACCGATATGGCTACATCCCCGGGGCTTGATTATGGGCGCTCCTCCTCATGACACCGCTACAATACTGCACCCGGTCACCCTGGACACCGGCACATGCCGCCGACTTCCCCTGCGTTCCGGTGCTATTATGTTGGCATAGGTTACATTGTGTGTCTACCCCCGCTATATAAGAGAGGCCTAGGATATAAGTGTCCTATTAAGACACAACTTCACATCCTATGTAAACACAATACAACTCCTAGTCCAACTGTAACCTATCTTGTACACAATATTCGACACAACTCTAACAAACTCCACCTTGGCGAATATTTTCCACCACCTTGAATTTGTCAATGCGTCAAACTTCCATGTACATTGGACTTGAGTTTATCCCATAAGTACCGCTGCTACTCCAAAGACTTCATATGACTCCACCTGCAACTTGTAGTCCCTTCTTTTCTTGACCAGAGTCAACACTCGAGCAAAATTAAGTTCCTTGTTACTCTAGTTTGTGCTTCCAACTTCCAGAGTATCCATCCAACGTCATCACACACTGATCACTGACCTGCGTGAAAGTGAACAACTCACGTATTGGGTGTCACACATAAGAGTTACCTGAACTCAATATCACCGCTTCTTTCTTGACCGCCTGTCTGAAACTTGAAGAAATTTCACCGTTGCTTGTAGTCATCCCGAGTCAAATTCGCAGTTGTCTCATCACATGTATGACCACCAGAGCCCTGGCCCGTCTCTATGCCCCGTGCATACCGCACGCCTCGCCGCTATTACCGCGTCAAGTCTCCGCTGTCCCGGTCGAGTCTCAAGGGTCGCGAACCCACACCACTCAACCCCCACTGCAGAGTACCACCGATCATCACCGACCGATGACAAGTTTCACGCTTCCATCAGACCACTGGGCGCCAGTCCGAACTGCATGTCACTCGCTTTTCCCCCTTGCTGAATAGGCTTCGATTCCCTGGATCCTTACACCGTAACCCCTCAATCCAGCTCCACCTTCAACATGACTCCATGGTAGATGATCAGTCCACCCCTGCACCTCATCGACTTCAAGCTTCGTGTATACACTGTCTTGAATCAACCCCGCGCCATATTCTTGTCGAAGCCACACAAGCCCTCGGGGCCTGCGCCACGTGTTTCCACGCCCAGAAAACGGTCACCATCGGCATCACGCTCCTATGTTGTCGTCGCCGATCCCACCACCGTCTTCTGTACCAACCGATTTCCGTCGATCCGTCAGACTGCCTAGTCTGACCCAACCGAACTTGTCCGACTGCAACGACACGCTCAAGGCTCGCAAATCGTCTTCACGAATTTCCATCCATCACATGATAATTCCATCTCAGCTGACATGACTTCCCGCAACGCCTTCAAGCATCCCCATTGTGCTAACAAATCTTTCACCTTTGTCTGGCATAACCCAAGGTTTTCAGTTCCATGAACTTCTTCACCTCAAACTTGGGACCCGATGACGCCACAGTTCTTTGTACGACTGACCCTGCGAAAAATTATCCATCCAAGCTTCCAAACATGATGCCCTGCAATCCGAATGCACATAGCAAAACACAAACTCCCTGTACACTTCTCGTGTGCAAGCAGCAGAAAAACCAGATCAAAGATTGATTAAATTTTGCTACTCACGAGAGCTTCTGGACTAGTACTTGATGCTTCACCAAAAAACTTTTGGAATGCTGCTTCGATTTCTGCCTGGGGGCATGAACTAATGCTAGCTTTGCTTTGCCCTGCTCTATTCAATGGCTCTGTATCATGATGGTCTTTTTCTTCCCGATTCGATCTGCCTCCGTCCGTGTCGCACGAGGACTCGATCCTCTTTTGGTCCAAAACAAATCACATGCACACACCACGTAATCTCTGCCTTGCCTGCAGCTCCGGACCTGAACCACGGCCTAGCCGGCCACGCTACCGCACAAGCACCTTAGGCCGGCCTGCTGCCAGCCCATCCAAGCACCTGCTGCTAGCCCATCCCAGCTTTGGCGCCTGCTGCTCCAACTGCTGTTGCCGCACGTCTCGGCATCGTCCTCATAGCTTTCCCAATAGATCTTGCTGCCACCGTTCCGATCCGCCGACAAACTTTCTTTCGTCTCTAGCTCGCTTTCAACTCCACAGCTAAAATCTGCCGGCTCTGCTTTTTTTAGATCAACAATCCGCTACCTCCAGACAACCTAGCTCTGATACCATTTGTTAGAATAAATCCGAGGCATACCGTTGATCATCCGAGAACCAAGCAACCACACGAGCACGACACCGAGATTTGTTAACGAGGTTCATCGATATGGCTACATCTCCGGGGCTTGACTATGGGCGCTCCTCCCCATGACACCGCTACAATACCGCACCTGGTCGCCCTGGACACCGGCACATGCCGCCGGCTTCCCCTGCATTCCGGTGCTATTATGTTGGCATAGGTTACATCGTGTGTCTACCCCGCTATATAAGAGAGGCCTAAAATACAAGTGTCCTATTAGGACACAACTCCACATCCTATGTAAACACAATACAACTCTTAGTCTATCTGTAACCTACCTTGTACACAATATTCGACACAACTCTAACACCAATGTCAATGTCTTATGCAGCGCATCACTTCATTATTTTTTTGTCGTTAAAGTATATGCAACAACGCAAATAGCCCATCCCACATATAGAATCATTAGCTTTTTTCTTCTTCTTCTTTACTTCTTGTGTAATTAGCTCTTTCCTTCTTTATTTCTTCTCTAATTAGCCTCTCTTTCCTTCCTCATTTATCTGTGTGATCTCCGAGAGATTTTCTGATACACAGGAAATTAAGGTCGTATATAAATGAGATAGATTGGTTATAGGGAAGCAAGGTGAGACTATTTCTGGGAGTATTTGAATCAACCTTCTCATGTATCAAATGTACAAAACAAAGGAGGGGTTTCTCTTTTGCAAAGAGCCTACACGTGTGTGTTTCTAGTGTCTTCCGTTGGATTTGCATGTGGCATGTACTCAGATACGTATCGTCGACAGCATATATAGTGGCAGGTGCCCACTACGATAGCATCACCTAGTTCTCTCGTGATCATTATCTTCCTTGGCAGATGTTGCCATCACTCTGGCTTATGAGCGGCTTCACCAGCCGCCGCCTCCAACTAAGATCGGCCGGTCATCTGTGTCCATCCCATCGAACCTCCCAATCAATGTGGGGCATAGTTCATCCTCATCTGCTCTGACCACCTCGGCGACACCTCTGAGCACGATCCCCTGCCCCCATCTAGACCATCTCAAACCTTCCCTTCTCCTTCCCAAGAAGGCCACGGTGATGGGCGACCACTTCAGCGCTGCTTTCGCGTAGGTGTGGTCAGGGTGGTGCTAGTGCGACCTTGGCGAGCAGCTGCTTACCCACTTCTGCGCAGGTCTTAGTGCGGGACTCCACCAACGCCATTGAAGGTCAAGGTGGGAGGTTGGCGTCGTTGCCTTGTCAGGAGGGGCACCGTTGCGCAGGAGGTCGCGACGGTACAGACCGGCGGGGAGCGACGGGATGTGCGGCCCGGTGGGAGGGTCGTTATTGAGGCACTCTGGGGAGGGGTGCCAGCACGGATGACGGGGATGGTGATAGAAGCTGTAGCATGGCCTCGCGCCTCCTCGAAGCGACCAGCCAAAAATAACGCGTTGCCCTTCCTTCCTCGTCGGCCTGCCTTGTCAGCGAATCGATGGGCTAAACTGGTTCCTAATGGCAACCGTCCGAGCAGGATGACTCTCTCGATCGAGTTAAGTCGACATGACTTTTTTTGAGAAATCGCCTCGACGTGACTTGTACCCTGATGAATTAAACCGTGGGATCACCCTCGCTTGCGTACAATTCGGCTGCTCCTTCGCTCCACGGATCCACCCCTCCCCACCTCTTCTCTCTCTCTCTCACGAGCCAGTACTTATGGGAGACGACAGAAAAGGCGGCGACCGATAGACCGTGTTGCAAGGGATCACGAGAAAAAACAACAACTAGATGGGTAGTTTAGTTTCCAAGAAATCTGGGGAAGCAATGTGAAGGTTCGTGTGCGCGTGTGTATGAAACAGACACGAACATTTATGTCTTCGATGGGTTGAGGCAGAACACGATTGAACCGGTCAACTAAAATCTAGCCAAAAATAAATGACCGACCCAGATCAAACGTGCCTCTATCTTTTAATAATTAGGTAAATATAAAGATAGGCACGTAAAATAGTACCACCTTGGATGTAAAAAAAATAGTATAGGTGGGAAAAACTGAAAACATAGATTCACAGGAAGAAGCGTATTATGACGATGAACCCGACAAAGTCAATCCGTGTTTTATTATTAGGGAAAGATTATTATTATTATTATTATTATTATTATTATTATTATTATTATAATTATTATAGTACACATGCCCGTGCGTTGCAACGGGAGGAAAACAATCCAAATGCCCTCCAATACACATGTGCAAGACTCCACAGGTCCACTTCCATTCTTTGAAAGTGGAAGCATGAGTGAAACGGGGTGGATAGGGGATAGAAGATTGACAAGTAAAAAAAATTCCTCGTTTTACCACCATTCCTAACAAAATGATCTATAGATAAAATTGTACAGTATTCTAAAAAAGTGTATAGCTACAAAGGAAATGACCATAGTAGAATACATACATTATCTAGCCAACAATTTTATAATGATATGGTCACAAACTTTAGTTGTATTATTACTGGCTCATGTATCATTCTCTCCCATAGAAATCATACAGCAAAAAGATTCAGAACGCAAATGACCAACATACTCTGAGTCAGTTCTCATACATACACTAATATGAATCCAGACCATATACTTTCAGTTTCTATGAGAAAGAAATTGTAGCAAGGAATGCTGCATTGGTCGGTCCGTCCATGAGAAAATGCAGCAGAAGGCCTCCATCCTAAGAGCCAAGACTTTCAGTTTCTATGAGAAAGAAATTGTAGCAAGGAATGCTGCATTGGTCGGTCCGTCCATGAGAAAATGCAGCAGAAGGCCTCCATCCTAAGAGCCAAGACCACCACAGTCATCTTGTCATGGTCGCTTTGTAACCAGAAGAAGGAGCGCACGCTCAGCAACCACAAGTTCGTGGCTGCCACGTTATCATCAGCAGATCATTGGCTAAGGTCGAGAGCCTTGAAGGTGTCTGAGCAAAGGACGAGCGCGCGCATGCAGCATATGCCGACTCCTCAGCAAAAATGGGAAAAAAACTCAACTTTGTCAGCCCAGTGAAAGGTGCCATGTTAGTTCAATATGTGCCACTTCCTGGTGTAAAAACATGGAGCAATGACACATGTATGCTCAGGAAGCTATCTATAACATTGTAATGGGATTAAAATTAGCTATCTAGTATCGTATGTCTGCAATCTTGTCATCTTAATTATGCAAAAACAGAAATCTGAAGCTAGCTGAGCATAAATGGTTTTTTGGGTTGTTTTCTTGTCCTAAAATAACATGGAGGAGGTACCAAGGGTTCTGCATTGAGCTCTGATTTATCTTCGTTACCGACGTGATACTGATGTTTGTGATGAACTAAATAGACAATTTGTGGTTCTGGGATGATTCATGATGGATTGATAAGATGAGCTTCGCAGCAACTACCATCATGCATTAGCATGGGTAACATCCAAAATTTCCCAAAGCAACCATGTATTTATGTGTATTCTGTTGGCTTATTTCCCTCTGAAAATTGACAAACATTCACACTTCTAGTATTATATCCCTCTGAAAATCTATTAAACATCCACAAATCTGCTTTTGGTGTAAGAAATTATAACCCATAAATAAGAAATTTTTAACTTAATTAGTCTTACCAATCTACATAAAAAAAAATTGATTTATCCATTACCGATTAACTGTAACAACAAAAAAATCAAGTCACACACTCACACCTCAAATCTTGGGGCATATGCAGTCTGTTGAAGCCACAAACATAGACCCATATCATGTGAATTTCCAACAGAAAATTAGGACTCCATTTGCCTGTTTGATCCTTACCAGTTTATTACTTCCGTTTCTATCAATTCCATGATCTCCCATAATGCTTCCAACTGATTCATAACTCATGTCGGTCCCTCGAGCTGCAAATTTTCATTACCAACCTAACATATGCCAGTATAGTTTGACATAGATTCAAATTACCATCCTTCTCAGTAGCATGTGAAAACACCAAAAGGCATCTGTATCATCCTTGTATAAAACAACAAAAGGGGAAAGCAGATCGCTCATACCTACAATCAACTTATACCAATTAGGCAGTTTAAATAATTGAAGCAAAACTATGCAATGCTCCATTGATATGCAAACCTTGACAGTATCCAGTGGAAGGATCAACCCATGCATAAACTGCAAGTATATCTGACAAACCATCATGGCAGCCGCCGCTTGAACCCCGCTGGTCGCTGCCCACGGAGCCGCTCGTCGCTGCAGCCCCTTTGGAATCGCCAGATCCACCCGCCTACGCTCTATTCCCAGCGCCGGCCCTCGCGAGCTGCTCCCCTCGTTCTCTTGCATCAACGCTGCCATGGATGGCCGCTGCGTACGCATATGCCCCCCCTCGCTTCCCCTCCTGCTCCTCCTCTCACCCAGGTAGTGTGCCGCCCGTGCCCTTTATGTGCTTGCCGCCGCCGTCCTGCTCCTGATCGGATCGGCAGCCCGCCGCTCGATCTGCAGCCCAAAAAGAATCTTGAAGCATTTTTTTCTTAACTCACCTGCGTGTTGCAACGGGAGAAAAAATAATAAAACTTTAGACTGAAAATGTTTCACAATGAACAAGCCAAATCCTGCAATGCCTATATGATAGCAAAAATCAAGCAAAACATAAAACAATGGCAATCTCCATTAACAAAGAATGGTGCCAAACTAAAAAAATAAATTTGGTCCCATACTATGAATAATTCACAATACAACAACAACAACAACTTATCAGGTCAAGGATACAAATGACTTGTAGTGAAGTGCAGAACCCATGGGTAATCGACCTTTAAGTAATTTTAATAAAAGATGGCATAATGTGAGAATTTGCTTTTCTTTTCCATATGCACAACACCTCCTGAACTTGAGCACTATATTTTTGTTTAAAAGTGCAGTCTAGGCACCGGATCCTCTCTACCTGGTAGCAACGTTGCAAGGTTCAGAAAGAGCCAAAGCAACAACAATTGCTTACCAAGTGGGTTCAGAAAGGCATTGAGACAAATAGGAACTCTGCTATCAGCTGGATGCAACTAAGACGGATGACCTGCACAAGCCGAAAACTGCCCACGATGCCGCTCCTCTGCTAAAAGACAAATGCTTCAAAGCTCACACCCAATTCACCCAACAGTTTCACGTTCCTATTTTCTTCTTCAGCTCTTTGAGAATACTGTGGCATGTGAAGGATCCTAGGACTTGGACATGCGAAAGAAGAGAGGATGAACGACCTAACAAATCAGAAACATTTTAATTCATCTCATCAATAGCTTGTGTGCTAGGTGACACAGCGGTGTTGTGAGAGCACACACACGCCATGTCAGACCCTGGCCCTCAAGACCATGCCCCTCGCCGACCTCCATATCTATTCCGTCGTCAATGGAGACTACCAGAGTCCAACACTAGGGGCTGATGGCGACCATGTGCGCGGGTAGGGCGGCGGGCACCCGGGGATGCGGCGACCACTGCCCCACCACCCCTCCTGCTCTTCCCAGAGCATGTACCAGCATGAGGTTCGCGGTGCGACACTCCCCTCCCCCCATCAGGCACCACGTTGCCGCTGCCAGCCCACCACCTGCCCCTTCGACTGCCTCTGCCTCCAGCCACCACCACCGACGTGTCCACCCTGCCAAGTCAGACCATGTTGCTCCCCCACACTCCATGGACGTCACGGGCGACCGGCTGGATTTGACGATGCTTCCGAGTTCCGACTGTGGGCTGCCTCCTCCCCACGTATGGGATTCTTCAATGGCATAGGGGACGACCCCAGGTGGCGCAGGGGTTGGGTCAGATCTGGGAGGAGCGCCGCCAAAGGTCGGGGTAGGATGTGATGTCTCCTTGCCTCCGCGGCCTCTGGTTCCCCACGGCCTCTTCCCCGAGGAGGTGCGCGTCGTCTGCCACGACCGTGCTGAACAGAGGAGGATTGAAGGTGGGAGGAGATTCGAAAAAAAGGTGGGAGGAGGGTTGGACGTGGCGGCGCGTAGCGGCCGGCGGCGAACAGTGAGTAATAAAAAAAGAACAACATTGATAGACCAAACGGACGTAGGAAAACACGGACGAATTTTTTGGACGTGCGATAGGCGAACCAGGTCGGACGGACGGACGAACATGCTATTAGTCCCACCTCGTTTATATTATGATTTTGTCTGTATGAATCGTAAAAGCGTATTACGACTGGGCGGAAGCGTATTGTGACGGTGAACCCGACAAAATCAATCCGTGCTTTATTATTATTAGGGAAAGACTTGCTCATTACAAATTATCTTGCTATCAAACTACTCATTACTTACAATTTCAGCACTTGCAGACAATACCTTACTGAAAACCACTTGTCATTTCCTTCTGCTCCTTGTTGGGTTCGACACTCTTACTTATCTAAAAGAGCTACAATTGATCCCCTATTCTTGTGGGTCATCAAGGCTATTTTCTGGCGCCGTTGCCAGGGAGTGAAGCGCCTTTGGTAAGAAAACATTTATATAGTGTGCTGAAATTTATTATCACTTGTTACTATGGAAAACAATCCTTTGAGGAGTTTGTTCGGGGTATCTTCACCTCGTCCGAAACCACAATTAGCAACCCCTCGACCTACTGCACCTACTTAAAATATTGAATATGAAATTCCTTCGGGTATGATAGAACAACTGCTAGCAAATTTGTGGATTGTTTAAGCTTGTAGGTTTACCCAGGGATGAAGTTATGAAAATGTTTTCCCTTTATCATTGAAGGGAAAAATATTGGCATGGTATAGGCTATTTGATGATATTGGATCATGGAATTGGAATTGTTTGAAATTGGAGTTCCACCAAAAAATTATCCTATGCATCTAGTTCATTGTGATCGGAATTATATATATAATTTTTTGCCTCGTGAAGGGGAAAGTATCACTCTAGCTTGGGGGAGGCTTAAGTCAATGTTATATTCATGCCCTAATCATGAGCTCTCAAGTGAAATTATTATCCAGAATTTTTATGCTTGGCTTTCTCGTAATGATCAAACCATGCTTGATATCTCTTGTGCTGGTTCATTTATGAAGGAGACTATTGAATTCTAGTGGGATCTTTTGGAAAGAATTAAACGCAACTCTAAAGATCGGGAACTCGATGAAGGTAAAGAGTCGGGTATTAAACTTAAGCATGATTGTGTTAAATCCGTTATGGATACAGATGCTTTGCAAAAGTTTAGCACTAAATATGGACTTGAATATGAGATAGTAGCCTCCTTTTGTGAATCATTTGCTACTCATGTTGAACTCCCTAAGGAGAAGTGGTTTAAATATCACCTACATATTAAAGAAGAAATTAAAGAAC
This sequence comes from Triticum dicoccoides, assembly GCF_002162155.2. NCBI lineage: Eukaryota > Viridiplantae > Streptophyta > Magnoliopsida > Poales > Poaceae > Triticum > Triticum dicoccoides. The sequence goes on along the minus strand of NC_041390.1, from coordinate 272,500,733 downwards.
CATTACGAGTTAAAGAAGAAACTATACTTTATAATGTTGATCCAATTGTTCCTTCTTCTTATATTGAGAAACCAACTTTCCCTGTTAGCATAAAGGAGCATGCTAAAGTTTCAACTGTGGTTAACAAAATCTACATTAGAACACCTAAACCTGATGAAAAAAATTAAAGTTGAACCTAGTATTGCTATGGTTAAAGATCTCTTGGAAGAAGATATGGATGGGCATGTTATTTACTTCTATGAAGATGTTGCTAGAATTGCTAAACCTGATAAAAAGATAAACATAGACCTGTTGTTGGCATGCCTGTTATTTTAGTTAAAAAAGGAGATCACCGTTATCATGGTTTATGTGACATGGGTGCTACTGTGAGTGCTATTACTTACACTTTATATGAAGAAATTATGAAAAACATAGCACCTGCTGAGATAGAAGAAATAGATGTTACTATTAAACTTGCTAATAGAGACACTATATCACCAATTAGGATTCTTTGAAATGTTGACGTCTTGTGTGGGAAAATAAAATACCCTACTGATTTTCTTGTTCTTGGTTCCTCACAAGATGACTGTTGTCCCATTATCTTTGGTAGACCTTTCTTGAATACAGTTAATGCTAAGATATATTGTAAGAAACAAATTGTTGGTGTTAACTTTGGTGATGAGTCTCATGAGTTTAATTTTTCCAAGTTTAGTAGGAATCATCATGAAAAAGAATTGCCTAGTAAGGATGAATTAATTGATCTTGCTTCTATTGTTGTTCCACCTACTGATCCTTTAGAACAATATTTGCTAGACCATGAAAATGATTTACATATGCTTGAAATAAATGAAATAGATAAGGTTTTCTTTGAACTACGTCCTCTGCTTAAACATAATTTGCCTAATGGAACTCTAGGAGGTCCTCCTGCACCTAAAGGTGATCCTATGTTTGAATTAAAACAATTGCCAGACACTTTGAAATATTCTTATCTCGATGAAAAGAAGATACATCCTGTTATTATTAGTGCTAACCTTTCAGAACATGAAGAAGAAAGATTATTAAAAGTTCTAAGGAAGCACCGGGCTGCTATTGGATATACTCTTGAAGATTTAAAGGGCATTAGTCCCACTCTATGTCAGCACAAAATTAATATGGAACCTGATGCTAAACCCGTTGTTAATCACCAACGTCGGTTGAATCCGAAAATGAAGGAAGTGATAAGAACGGAAATCTTAAAACTTCTGGAAGCAGGTATAATCTATCCTATAGCTGATAGTGGATGGGTAGGTCCTGTTCATTGTGTCCCTAAGAAAGGAGGTATTACTGTTGTTCCTAATTATAAGAATGAACTTATTCCACAAAGAATTGTTACAGGCTATAGAATGGTAATTGATTACAGAAAATTAAACAAAGCAACTAGAAAAGATCATCACCCCTTGCCTTTTATAGATCAAATGCTTTAAAGATTATCTAAGCACACACACTTTTGCTTCCTAGATGGATACTCTGGCTTTTCACAAATACATGTTTATCAACCTGATCAAGAAAAGACTACTTTTAGTTCTTCCTTTGGAACTTATGCTTATAGATGTATGCCTTTTGGTTTATGTAATGCACCCGCTACCTTTCAAAGATGTGTGGCTGCTATATTCTCTGACTTTTGTGAAAAGATTGTTGAGGTTTTCATGGATGACTTTTTTGTTTATGGGAAGTCCTTTGATGATTGTTTAAGCAATCTTGAGTGAGTTTTGCAGAGATGTGAACAAACTAATCTTGTCTTGAATTGGGAGAAGTGCCACTTTATGGTTAATGAAGGCATTGTCTTGGGTCATAAAATTTCTGAAAGAGATATTGAAGTGGACCAAGCTATGGTTGATGCAATTGAGAAAATGCCATGTCCTAAGGACGTCAAAGGTATTCATAGTTTCCTAGGTCATGCTGGTTTCTATAGGAGATTTATCAAAGACTTTTCTAAAATTGCTAGGCCTCTTATGAATCTTTTGCAAAAGGATATTCCTTTTGTTTTTTATGATGATTGTTTAGAAGCCTTTGAAACAATCAAGAAAGCCTTAACATCTACACCTATTGTTCAACCACCTGATTAGAACTTGCCTTTTGAAATTATGTGTGATGCTAGTGATTATGTGGTTGGTGCTATTCTAGGATAATGAGTTGATAAGAAACTTAATGTTATTCATTATGCTAGTAGAACTCTAGACAGTGCTCAAAGAAATTATGCTACTACTGAAAAAGAATTCTTAGCTATGGTGTTTGCTTGTGATAAATTTAGATCTTATATTGTTGAATCCAAGGTAACCGTTTGCATAGACCATGCTGCTATTAAATATCTTATGAAAAAGAAAGATGCTAAACCTAGACTTATTCAATGGGTTCTCTTGTTACAAGAATTTGAATTACATATCATTGATAGAAAAGGAGGTGAGAACCCCATAGCTGATAATTTGTCTAGGCTTGAAAATGTGCTTGATGACCCACTATCTATCGATGATAGTTTTCCTGATGAGCAGTTAGCTGCAATAAATGCTTCTCATAATACTCCTTGGTATGCTCACTATGCTAATTACATTGTTGCTAAATATTTACCACCAAGCTTTACATACCAGCAAAAAAAATTCTTCTATAATTTAAGACATTACTTTTGGGATGACCCACATCTTTATAAAGAAGGAATAGATGGTATTATTAGATGTTGTGTACCTGAGCATGAACAGGGACAAATCCTATGGAAATGTCACTCCGAAGCTTATGGAGGGCATCATGCTGAAGACAGAACTGCTCATAAGGTATTGTAATCTAGATTTTATTGGCCTACTCTCTTCAAGGATGCATGTAAGTTTGTCTCTTCTTGTGATTAATGTCAAAGAATAGGTAATATCGGTAAGCGTCAAGAAATGCCTATGAATTATTCACTTTTTGTTGAACCATTTGATGTTTGGGGATTTGATTACATGGGACCTTTTCCTTCCTCTAATGGGTAAAAGCTATTCCAACCAGTAGTGTTGATCAAAACACCTCTATTAAAATGCTTAAGGAAGTTATTTTCCCAAGGTTTGGAGTCCCTAGATATTTAATGACTGATGGTGGTTCACACTTTATTCATGGTGCTTTCCGCAAGATGCTTGCTAAGTATGATGTTAACCATAGAATTGCATCACCCTATCATCCTCAGTCTAGTGGTCAAGTTGAACTTAGCAATAGAGAAATAAAATTAATTTTCCAAAAGATTGTTAATAGTCCCAGGAAGAATTGGTCTAAAAAATTAGATGATGCATTTTGGGTTTATAGAATATCATATAAAAATTCTATGGGTGTGTCTCCTTATAAAATGGCTTATGGGAAAGCTTGTTATTTTCATCTTGAGTTAGAACACAAAGCTTATTGGGTAGTTAAAGAACTTAACTATGATTTCAAACTTGCTGGTGAAAAGAGCACTATTAAGAAAAGGGCTATAGATGATATGGACATTAATGGCGCACTGTGTATATGGTGCGCCACTGCTATATAGCAGTGGCGCACCAGATACAGGTGTGCCATTAGTAATATATTAAGATGGCGCACCTGGTGTGTGGTGCGCCATTAGTAGTTTTGAAAAAAAATGTTAGTAATGGCGCACCATGGGATAGTGCGCCATTACTAGTTGACATAGTAATGGCGCACCACACCCACCGTGTGCCATTAGTAGTTTTGAAAAAAAATAAAACAAATTTGTTAGTAATGGCGCACCATGGGATAGTGCGCCATTACTAGTAAATTACTAACAAAACTAGTAATGGTGCACTGTCCACTGGTGCGCCATTACTAACAATTTTTTTTTCAAAACTACTAATGGCGCACCACACATCAGGTGCGCCATTAGTAACCCTGGTGCTAAATGCACCCCCTGGTGGACTGCCTTTTCAGTTTTTAAAAAAATAAGAGAAAATGATGGAAATGTCAAAAAAAAAAAAATAAGTTTCCCATGTGATGTGTGTTCTAGTTGTTGGGAAAATTTACAAATATGAATTTCGACTTTATATGCAAAATCTCTCTCGAATTTAGTAAAATGGGCATAACTTTTGCATACGAACTCAGATTAAAAAGTTTTTATATGAAAAATCATCTACTCAAAAAGTTACATACGAATTGAATGAAAGATACAGGGCTTTTAAGATCTAGAGTGAGAAAATGGAAAAAAATCAAACTTACTTGTGGCGCACCATTTGCTAGGTGCGTCACTAGTAACAGAAAAAAATTGGTTTCAAAAAAAATATTTTTTTGGATTTTATTTTCAAAATATGATACGTAATATGACTGGGAAGTTTGAAATATTTTTTCAAAATTTCATCACACTCATGAACATGAACAAAGTCCTAGACATCAACAAGGTTTAATAGGATTGATATGATAGATATATCAACAAGTGCCTGTGAAGTGAGCTGGTGCTGGGGTTGGCTAGAACTGCGAAGTTAAGCGTGCTCGGGCTGGAGTAGTGTGAGGATGGGTGACCTTTCGGAAAGTTTGACCATAGAGTGCGATTTGACTTGAGATTAAGCATATTGACCTGAGATTAAGCCATAGTGACTAGAGATTAAGGAAAAAACAAAAAAATTGAAAAAAAAATTGTTAGTAATGGCGCACTTCTATGTGGTGCACCATTACTAAGCCAGATAGTAATGGCGCACCGTGGTATATACTAATGGCGCACTCCGTGGTTCGCCATTAGTATATCAGATACTAATGGCGCACCTGTGGTGCGCCATTAGTTAAAAATCCTAATGGCGTGATGCTAGTGGCGCACCTGTAGTGTGCCATTAGTAGCCAAAACAGGTGCGCCACTAGCATGCCTTTTCCTAGTAGTGGAGGTTATTTGATATAAGGTCCTTAGATGAATGGAGAACCCAAGCTTATGAGAATGCAACGTTATTCGAAGGAAAAGTTAAAAGATGGCATGCCAAAAAAATCCAAAAGCGTGAGTTTAAAGTTGGAGAATATGTTCTTTTGTACAACTCTCGTTTTAGATTTTTTGCAGGGAAGCTCCTCTCGAAATGGGAAGGCCCATATGTCATCGAGGAGGTTTATCAATCTGGAGCCATCAAAATAAATAACTTCGAAGGTACTAACCCGAAGGTTGTCAATGGGCAATGAATAAAGCACTATATCTCAAGTACGCCTATTAATATTAAAAGTAATATTATCCAAACTTTGACACCGGAAAAGCACATAAAAGAGTCCTTTCGAAACACTCTAGAATCGTGAAAATAAAGAGGTGCGTGATACGATGTAACGCCCTTGATGCGGCTATATCTCCCACGTGTCGAAGCACGACTTAGAGGCATAACCGCATTGAAAGCAATGTCGCAGGTGAGGTAATCTTCACACAACCCATGTAATAGATAAGGGAAAGAGATATATAGTTGGCTTACACTCGCCACTTCATACAATTACATGAATAAAGCATTACATCAACCAAATACAATTACAGTCTGACTACGGAACCAAAATAAAAGAAGACTACCCCAAATGCTACACAGATCCCTGATCAACCCCAACTGAGCTCCACTACTGATCAACTAGAACGAAACAACACAAAGAACAAGATCTTCATTGAGCTCCTCCTTGAGCTCGGTTGCGTCATCTGCACGGTATCATCGGCACCTGCAAACTGGTTTTGGAAGTATCTGTGAGTCACGGGGACTCAGCAATCTCACACCCTCGCGATCAAGACTATTTAAGCTTATAGGAAGGGTAAAAGGTATGAGGTGGAGCTGCAGCAAGTGTCTAGCATATATGGTGGCTAAACATATTCGCAAAAGAGAGCGAGAAGAGAAGGCAAAAGCACGGTCGAACAACTAATGATCAAGAAGTGATCCTAGAACAACCTACGTCAAGCATTACTCCAACACCGTGTTCACTTCCCGGACTCCGCCGAGAAGAGACCATCACGGTTACACACGCGGTTGATGTATTTTAATTAAGATCAACTTCAGGTTTTCTATAACCGGACGTTAACAAATTCCCATCTGGCCATAACCGCGGGCACGGCTTTCGAAAGTTCAAATCCCTGCAGGGGAGTCCCAACTTAGCCCATCACAAGCTCTCACGGTCAACGAAGGATATTCCTTCTAGCGGGAAGACCCGATCAAACTCGGAATCCCGGTTACAAGACATTTTGACAATGGTAAAACAAGTCCAGCAACACCGCCCGAATGTGCCGATAAATCCTGATAGGAGATGCACATATCTCGTTCTCAGGGCACACCCAGATGAGACTAGCTACGAGTAAAACCAAACCTCAAGTTTCCCCGAGGTGGCCCCGCAGGCAGCTCGGTCCGACCAACACTCAAAGGAGCACTGGCCCAGGGGGGTTTAAATAAGATGACCCTCAGGAGCGCGACTCCCAAGGGAAAAGAAAAGGCTAGGTGGCAAATGGTAAAACCAATGTTGGGCATTGCTGGAGGAGTTTTATTCAAGGCGAACTGTCAAGGGGTTCCCATAATAGCCCAACCGCGTAAGGAACGCAAAATCTGGGAACATAACACCGATATGACGGAAACTAGGGCGACAAGAGTGGAACAAAACACCAGGCATAAGGCCGAGCCTTCCACCCTATGTAAATATGTTCGAACAAGGAACAACATCTCCATGTTCCAACAAGGAACAAACTTCAATCTTCACCTGCAACTAACAACGCTATAAGAGGGGCTGAGCAAAGCGGTAACATAGCCAAACAACGGTTTGCTAGGACAAGGTGGGTTAGAGGCTTGGTACAACAATATGGGAGGCATGATAAGCAAGTGGTAGGTATCGTAGCATAGGCATAGCAAAAGAGCGAGCAACTAGCAAGCAAAGATAGAAGTGATTTCGAGGGTATGGTCATCTTGCCTGAGATCCGCAAGGAAGAAGAACGAGTCCATGAAGAAGACAAAAGGACGAAGTCGAACGGATCCTCACAAACGCGACATTATCGGAACCAACCCGAAGAAGCAACACCGGTAAGAAGCACACAACATAGTAAACAACAACCACATAAGCATGGCATGATGCACAACCAAGTATGATGCATGTCCGGTTTAAATATGCATGGCATGTCATGGGGCACAAACAACACTACAAGTTAAGTGGAGCTCAATATGCATCAGGATGCATATTGACAAAACACCACATTCCATTATTTAGTTCACTCCCGGTTAGGTACTCAACAATATTAAATGTTGTTAAACATGGCAAGAAGTGAGGCATAACAAAACTACACTATCTAAACAATTTAAATGGGGCCGGATATAACAAACAACAAATCCGGAAAATCCCCATATGCATTTAGCAAATTAATGCAAACAACAATTTAAACCATCTTAATGTTGTTAACATGATGCGGATGACATGTTCAAGTTTATGCAATTTTTTGAAAATGTTGGCATGAGCATATTATGAAGCATTTGTCAAAGTGGCGGAAAACGAAAGGGGCGCCACGACAATGAATCCGCAAATGATGCCACGGCAACATCTCGGTTTCCGGTAACTCGATTGAGATGCCGGTGCAAAAGGAAGTGTGACGGGAGCATGTCGTGCAAGATGGTGGGGTGATCCCGGTAACCGGGTTCCCCACGAATTGGCGGCAGAAGAGGAGGACCGAGCAAGTGACAACTCGGGCACGGTGCAAACATAGGGTGCAACTCATACAACACATGCAAAAGTTCTCGGACGGTCGTCTTGGGGTTATACCTTCGAAGCGTATCGGTTCGATGCAAAGTAGAGGAAGTAGACGTTCTTGCCATGTTCATAGTGGTAGTAGTTGTACTCATGCCGTAGTGGAAGTAGTGGTTCGCGTCGATGGTAGTGGTACATAGCAATCGTGGACGAACTTGAGGGTCATCGTTAGACGTTCACGATTCTTCGGCGATGGTTGTGGTACACATTCCGTAGATATTCGGGCAGCAATAGTGGTATACGTTTCGAAGGCGTTCGAGCCATCGGTAGCGATACTTGGTGAATCCTGAAACGGTCTTGGCATCTTCGCGCGTAGGGGTACTTGGTGTTTTCGTGTAGTCGAACTTGAGAGGTCTCGACATCGTGGTACATGGCACAATCCGCATAGTCGTGCACTTGTCGGAGAGGATCTTGGTGTCTCCAAAGCGAAGTAGCAAAAAAAAGCCTCGGGTCTTGGCGTGGCTGACAGCAGGCCGTGTGGCCCACGTGCGAACAACAAGGGCGAGGAGGCAGCCCTAGGCACGGTCGATGCGGGCGTCCTCGCTACGCTCCTGTACTTGTTCGACGCAGAGAGCTTCGGGACGGCACCTGCAGCAACTGGAGGTCGATGGCGGAGCAGCAGCAAGACGAAGAGATCGACGGCCTGGACTCGCCGGTCGGAGACGGGACGCGCGCAGCAGGGAGCTTAGCGGCCGGAGCTGATGGTCAACGCAGCCACAGGGTCGCGGGCACGAGGGATCGACGATGCTCCTGTTGCCGCTCACGACGAAGAAGGGAGGACCATGGGCGCGCGAGGGGACACTGCCTCGCGGCTGGATGGACTTGGTGCTGCGGAGGTCGGCAGCGGTAGCGGTGGCCAGCGAACTTGGAGCTCCGGGCGAGGCGGAGAAGCGGTGGCGCGGGCGCTGTCCACGAGGGGATTGGGCGCTGGGGCTCCTCCCCTGGCTCGAGTCGGACGAGAGGAGAGGGAGATGAGGGGAGGAAGGGCAAGGGAAATGGGCTCCTGTCGCTGCGAGCGCGTGCGGGAATGAAGGAGGAAGAGATCGAGCGGGGAGAGAGATGGGCATCGGGGAGGAATCGAGGGAGATGGTGAGAAGGCGCTGGTGAAAGGAGGAAGGGAGCGAGGGGGATCGAGGAGGTGGCGCTCTGGCGGCGCGAGGAGGAAACACAGGAGAGGAGGGGATCGATCGGGATGGGGGGTTCGCTCGGGCCTAGGGTTAGGAGGGTAGGTGGGCCAAAAGGCCGGCCCAGTGGGGAGGGCGCCGGCTGGGCATGAGGAGAGCAAGGCTGCAAGGCTGGGTTGGGATCTCTTTCCCTCTCACTCTAAAGAAAAGAAGAAAAACAAAAACAAAGATAAGAAAAAAGGAGGGGTTAGAGAAAGAATTTGGGCATGCGGTTAAATCTCCCGGACTCATAAAAATGAGTTAGTTCCGAGGAAATGCATTTGGCACCGCTTGAAAGGATTGCATTCAAACACATTTGAATGCAATTCAAATAAGTTTGAATTAGAAAAAAACATTTTTGGAGAGTCCAAAAATGTTCGAAATTTTTGTGGAGATCGGGAAAGCGATGAAAGAAAATATGGGCAAAGTTTGAGGACCAAACTTGAAGCGGGAAAAAGGCATGGGAATTAAAATGCAAGTGTGTTAAGGTGAATTCCAAAAGAATGAAAAAAAAATTATAATAGCTCCCTAATATCGGGAGGATATGTTATAAAGAGAATCACCATGTGAATTCCCTCAGTTTAAATGGATCGAAGATCCATACGGTTTATTTATTTGAGTTACAAAAGATTTATGAGAAGATAGCATGACGACATGATGCAATGCACATGATGCAATGATGAATGCAACGAACCAAACAAAACACACAACGAAAACCCGGAAACCCTGGAAGGCATCTGAAGCTCCGGTCTTAGGGCGTCATAACACTCCACCACTAAGAGAGGATCTCGTCCTGAGATCTAGAATGGCACCGGAGGAAAAAACTGAAGAGAAAGAGAAGAGGTGAAACTAAGTTGCTTCTTTGACAAACGAGTGAAACCGATGAACCTTGAAAGGTTAAGCCATTTCGAGAAAAGAATACAACTGAGATGAACGAAGTTGAAAACACTCCATTAGAAGAGAGGAACAAAGAACATTGCAAAAAACCTTGAGGTTGAAGGGCAAGATATATATTGAAACCACTCCGGTTAAAACAAGATAGAGAAGGATTAAGAATGATATAATTTGGACAGCACTCTGACTGCAAATGGAAGGAATTAACAAGAACTTGACAAGATGAGAGGATGCTTGATGAGATCAACAACATACTGCCTTCAGAACTAATGAAAGAATGGCACAATGGGTAAGAACGATTTCAGACGGCACTCCAGTTGAAAAGGGGCAAAAGTTGATAAAATGGGAAGAACTTGAAAAGAGGGCATGACACTCCGGTTAAATGGATAAGCAAAGGAAAGAACATGATCTTCACAATCCGAGATGATGAGTGAAGAGAGCAACATCACAAAGCTGCCGGAACAAAAGAATAGAAGCTAGATTGTTGGTATAAAGGGACAGAGAAGAAAATGACAATTTCTGCCAGAAATGAGCTTGAAGAAACATCTTTAGGAGAAGGGTCGAACGGAGTTGTTGGAAAACCAACAACAAAAGATATAATTTCCAATGGTCTTAAGGAAAACATCCCCAAATTATGAGTTGAAGACCAGACACTAATGAAATCAATAGATTGGATTGAGATGAACAAGGAGACAAGAAACTTATTTACCGGAAGGATAAATCAAGAACTTGGATCATTTATAAGCACCATAGATAGTAACAATCCTTAGGGAAGGCTTTAGGTGAAACATGACACAAGATAACTCCAACGAAGAGATTGATGGATTTAAAATACCTCATTCTTAACAACATGTGATTCATGAAACATGAACTCAAATGATCAAGAATGACATAATACCACCTCCAATGATACGGAAGAAAGAATTGCACTCCGAATTGCAAGATGAAGAATACTTGAGCTCCTTACAAAAAAATCTTGATGAAAACTCCGAGAAGGAATTAAATCCTTTATGAACCATCATGTAGAACCTCCATGAAGAACTCCGGTAAACAAAATGATGATCAAACAACAAGAAGGATGAAAAGAATAAGATTCAAGCCTTGCAATGATTAGATGAAGCTTTGCGACGAGATAAAGTGAAAGTTTGGAACTCCGGAATGAAAGATAAAGCATCTCGAACCGAGAATTTGATGAGCCTACGGAATAAAGAATTAAACGCTTGGATGAAATGAGAATAAGAATTACATTATGCTTATCCTTCACAAATTAAATTGATGACAAGCAACGGATCGCATACGACTTATTCTCGTAGAAAGGATTTAAGATAGATATATCACAAAGTTGAGAAAGGTCTTCAACAAACCACCGGTAGGGTTGGAAAGAAAAATTCAATTGAGATTATAACGAAGGAAGAAGAATCTTGGAAGAGCCACTGGTAGAATTGAAAAATGCACGAAGTAAAGGGATGAGTCACCGGGTAAGAATTAAAAAAATGATTAAAACATGAAGAAACACCGGGAAGAGTTAGCCATTAAACGAAGATGCTTGAGAGAATTTAGATCCATGAGAACGAAGAGATTATGAGATGATTAGAGCATCCTTGATTTAAGCACCGGTATGATTTAGAGTATGAGAGCTGAAAGCTGGAATGAATAAATCTTAGATGGCGGGCTCCGGATAATCAAACTGAAAAGACTCCTGAATTACTCTGGATGGGTGAAAAGAAATTCTCACAACCGAAACAATTATGGGAAAATGGCAGAGAATGGGGCAAGATTTAAAAGAAACTCTTCTTCGGCCTTCAAAATCTGAGAATGGCGATGAGAAACACCACCAAATTGTTGAGACACTCCGGAATGATTAAAAGAGGAGAGGTTGAGCCAACGATGAAAAGAATTTGAAAGAATTTGGAGAAAACATATGACTAATGATGAATCATTCGTATGTCAAACTTTGAAAAAAAATTGAGGATAGCTCTGGGAAAATAAGAAGAGTCAGGTAAGATCCTGGAAAAAAGACCTGTGGGTTAGGGCCCACTCAAAAGAAAACACCGTTGATATGATTACTTTAAAAAGGAGATAGCACCGGTTGAATTAAAAGACTTGAATGAGATAACAGACTCGAGATATCTTGAACACTGCGGAACAATTGAATAGCGAGAAGTGGATGATTAAGAGGTGCACCGGCATGAGAAAGCATTTGAAACGAGGAAAGAATATGATCAACAAAGTTTGAATTGAATCCACTGTAGAAGAAAATGAGTGAAGAGTGACGAACTTGAAGCTCCGTTAGAATCTTCATGAGAATCACCAGGTAAGAACATGAAGGAAAAGAATGGAGAGGCTTCACATGAATCAAAGGATACTTGATTAAGAAATCTGAGTCCTTGAAGAAAAAGGGTGGGTGGGTGGGAAAAACAAAGACAACTAGGGATGGATGAAACGAACAACGTTGAGAAAGCTGAGATTGAATCTTGTGGATGTTGAAAATGAACGGATCCGCTTGAAGAGAAAACACACTGGTTGAACAGGATTTACATGACAATCTCGATTGTCAAGAAGGATTAGTATTCACATAGTAATATGAGAACACCATTTAGGAAAGGTATGGAATCAACATTTGACTTCGAAGCAACTCGAATATCTCAACTCAAAACAAGGATTGGCTTGCAGAATAAGCCGGAACAAACATATGATAGAGATTTCGTCTGAAGTTTTCGTGGTGGGGCCTACACGGGCTCGATCATACAGCACCGTCATGTACAAGGCAGTGCACATGACATACGAAGCGTCCCCGAGTCGGCATAGCCAAGGACTCTTTAAGACACAACGAGACCACTGTAAAACCAACCGTGAATAGGCGGACGACTAGACGTCGAACCCCAATTTCATATCATACATCTGACGGAAAGATATCCTATGAGCTACTTGAATTCCCACTTATAAACTCCCGAAACTTTCTGATTATGCAATCATGTGTTGGGGATATAGGGGAAGCATAATATCTCACCCAAAACTAGCAAATCCTACATCCAGCTGTATCCATCTTTCAACACATAACCAAGAAACTTTCGAAAATCGTCTACCTCAACCTTCGAAAAGCATCCGTTATACGAGTTATGGCAATACTCCCGAACTCCTGCCCCAGTACTGGGTGGCGTCGAGGTTATCTCACCAACAACTGCATAAAAGAGATTTTTGATGTCGGCAAAACAAATCTTAGGTATTCCAGAACTGCAACGATAAAATTGTGACGACAACACCTTGGAGCTCAACTCCCCGGGACACTGCCACAACCCCTAAATGACAGGAGGCACCAAGAACAATGTTCTCATCACAAATAGATCGGAACAATTCCAAGATACCCGCGTGATCCTAAAAAAATTTAGTGAAATTTGAGAAGAGAAGAGTCAAAACTCTATGTCAGGATGCCTCACCAGAGCGATGAAGGGACTGAGGAGTAAAAAGAATTCCTAAACTCTCCGATATATAATTCCTAAATGACTCAAAACATTTCTCTAGACCCAACTCATCAGCTAATTCGATCAAGCAGTGGGGGCTCCTAAGGTCGGGGAAGGCTCTGATTACCAACTTGTAACGCCCTCGATGCGGCTCTATCTCCCACGTGTCGAAGCACGACTTAGAGGCATAACCGCATTGAAAGCAATGTCGCAAGTGAGGTAATCTTCACACAACCCATGTAATACATAAGGGAAAGAGATACATAGTTGGCTTACACTCGCCACTTCACACAATTACATGAATAAAGCATTACATCAACCAGATACAATGACGGTCCGACTACGAAACCAAAATAAAAGAAGACTACCCCAAATGCTACACAGATCCCCGATCAACCCCAACTGGGCTCCACTACTGATCAACTAGAATGAAACAACACAAAGGAAAAGATCTTCATTGCGCTCATTCTTGAGCTCGATTGCGTCATCTGCACGGTATCATCGGCACCTGCAAACTGGTTTTGGAAGTATCTGTGAGTCACGGGGACTCAGCAATCTCACACCCTCGCGATCAAGACTATTCAAGCTTATAGGAAGGGTAAAAGGTATGAGGTGGAGCTGCAGCAAGCGTCTAGCATATATGGTGGCTAAACATATTCGCAAAAGAGAGCGAGAAGAGAAGGCAAAAGCACGGTCGAACAACTAATGATCAAGAAGTGATCCTAGAACAACCTACGTCAAGCATTACTCCAACACCATGTTCACTTCCCGGACTCCGTCGAGAAGAGACCATCACGGTTACACACGCGGTTGATGTATTTTAATTAAGATCAACTTCAGGTTTTCTACAACCGGACGTTAACAAATTCCCATCTGGCCATAACCGCGGGCACGGCTTTTGAAAGTTCAAATCCCTGCAGGGGAGTCCCAACTTAGCCCATCACAAGCTCTCACGATCAACGAAGGATATTCCTTCTAGCGGGAAGACCCAATCAAACTCGGAATCCCGGTTACAAGACATTTTGACAATGGTAAAACAAGTCCAGCAACACCGCCCGAATCTGCCGACAAATCCCGATAGGAGCTGCATATATCTCGTTCTCAGGGCACACTCAGATGAGACTAGCTACGAGTAAAACCAAACCTCAAGTTTCCCCGAGGTGGCCCCGCAGGCAACTCGGTCGGACCAACACTCAAAGGAGCACTGGCCCAGGGGGGTTTAAATAAGATGACCCTAAGGAGCGCGACTCCCAAGGGAAAAGAAAAGGCTAGGTGGCAAATGGTAAAACCAATGTTGGGCATTGCTGGAGGAGTTTTATTCAAGGCGAACTGTCAAGGGGTTCCCATAATAGCCCAACCGCGTAAGGAACGCAAAATCCGGGAACATAACACCGATATGACGGAAACTAGGGCGGCAAGAGTGGAACAAAACACCAGCCATAAGGCCGAGCCTTCCACCCTTTACCAAGTATATAGATGTATTAATTAAATAAGAGATATTGTGATATCACAACAAGTAAATATGTTCCAAGAAGGAACAACATCTCCATGTTCCAACAAGGAACAAACTTCAATCTTCACCTGCAACTAACAATGCTATAAGAGGGGCTGAGCAAAGCGGTAACATAGCGAAACAACGGTTTGCTAGGACAAGGGGGGTTAGAGGCTTGGTACAACAATATGGGAGGCATGATAAGCAAGTGGTAGGTATCGTAGCATAGGCATAGCAAAAGAGCGAGCAACTAGCAAGCAAAGATAGAAGTGATTTCGAGGGTATGGCCATCTTGCCTGAGATCCGCAAGGAAGAAGAACGAGTCCATGAAGAAGACAAAAGGACAAAGTCGAACAGATCCTCACAAACGCGACGTTATCGGAACCAACCCGAAGAAGCAACACCGGAAAGAAGCACACACCATAGTAAACAACCACCACATAAGCATGGCATGATGCACAACTGAAAGAATCGATATGGTTGACTAGAGGGAGGGGTGAATAGGCAACAACCAATTTTTAGTTTTTCTTTACCAAATTAAACTTTGCATCAAAGTAGGTTGTCTAGATGTGCAACTAGGTGAGCAACCTATATGATGCAATATCAACAAGCATACAAGCAAGAAAGGGTAGAAACACTAAAGAGCTTGCACAAGTAAAGGTAAGAGATAAACAAGAGTGGATCCGGTGGAGACGAGGATGTGTTACCGAAGTTCCTTCCTTTTGAGGGGAAGTACGTCTCCGTTGGAGCGGTGTGGAGGCACAATGCTCCCCAAGAAGCCACTAGGGCCACCGTATTCTCCTCACGCCCTCACACAATGCGAGATGCCGTGATTCCACTATTGGTGCCCTTGAAGGCGGCGACCGAACCTTTACAAACAAGGTTGGGGCAATCTCCACAACTTAATCGGAGGCTCCCAACAAGACCACGAAGCTTCACCACAATGGAATATGGCTCGGAGGTGACCTCAACCGTATAGGGTGCTCAAACACCCAAGAGTAACAAGATCCACTAGGGATGAGTGGGGGAATCGAAAATCCCTTGGTGGAAGTGTAGATCGGAGCCTTCTCAACCACTCCCGAGCAAATCAACAAGTTTGATTGGCTAGGGAGATAGATCGGGCAAAATGAAGCTTGGAGTATTTAATGGAGCTTGAGAAATAAATGGAGCTTTGGGGGAGGAAGAGGTAAGTGAGAAGGAGGAAGGGGACTCCCTTTTATAGTGGGGGCAATAATCCCGTTGCCCCCCCACCAACCAGCCCCGCACAGGGCGGTACTACCGCTGAGAGGGGGCGGTACTACCGCCAGGCGACGGCACTGCCGCGCCACCCTGCGGTACTGCCGCGCTGAGGAGACTTAGTAGGGAACGGACCCCAATAGCGGTACTACCGCAGTGGTAGGGCGGTACTACCGCTCCTGGAACGGTACTACCGCCACTACAACCGTGACTAGTGCCGCAAAACCCGACACAAGAAAAAGACCTCTCGAATCGAGGCGGTAGGAGCCAGACTACCCAGCGGTACTACGGCAGTGGGGTCAATGGCGGTAGTACCGCTGTGGAGCGGTACTGCCGCTTGTGACCCTTCGGCCGTAGTACCGCAGGCAGTGCGGTACTACCGCTGGGGCGCGCGCGAGAGAGAGAAGGGATCTCTCAAAAATGCTGAGGACACGGCGGATGTGCCAGGCCCCCAGCAGTACTACTGCTGTGGAGCCACAACGGTACTAGCGCTGCGAAGCGGTACTGCCGCTTGTGGCTTCTCAACGGTACTACCGCTGGGTGCGCGGTATTGCCGCTTAGACCCAGACAGAACAAGGAAGAGAGGAGAGGTCTCTTCAATGGACAGGAAAAGCTCGGAGGGTGAGAAGCTGATGTGTACGTGATGATTCCACCCATGCATAACCCCAGTGGACCCCCTCTTGATAGTACGGTGCCCTCTACGCAACTAATCCACCGAGAAAGAAACAAAAGAGCTACACCGTCTTGAAATACACCTCGAGGGGAAGAAAGCGTCTCGTGCCAGGGGAGAATCTGTGAATTATTCAAAGCACAAGATTAGTCCGCAAACATGTTGTCATGAATCACCAAAACTACCTTGAGAGAGATATGCCGTAACAATCTCCCCCTTTTTGGTGGATTGATGACAACTAGGGATTTGCGCAAGGAAAAGAAATAAAATGAAGAAAGCTAAGAACTACAAAATATAGACGGGCTCCCCCAGAATGTGTGCACCAATAGATGGCATGACCCACACATTCGGATCAAAACTCCCCCTATATTTTATAGTCCAACAATACTAAGCACAAGATATATGAGAGAATTGAATAAACAGGACAAGCATGCATCTCACAATAAACTACAGTACTCAGACATGACATAAGTAATAAGGTAGCGATAGGGAGCATATGTCTCACACCATATGTCTAGAGCTTAGGGCTCACACCAAACCAAACCAAAGAAGGACACCAAGAGAACACACAAGAAACCACAAGACGACACAAAACACGACACAAGAGGCAAATCCCTACACTCTCTCCCCCTTTGGCAGCGAGACACCAAAAAGGGCATAGAGTGACACTACGACTCCAGGTGATGGGAGGTGGAAGAGCTCGAACATCACATCTCTGCATCTTCATCGTGGGTCGAGAACTGCTCGGCATCAGAGTCGGTCCAGTGGCAATTCTGATGAATCCAGTCCTCCTCTTCAGTGATCTGACCCTCAGACCCACTGGCAACTGTTGCTCCCATCTGACGCATGAGCTCCTTGTGGCGCGTCCTGGCATGCTTCTCCGCCACATGAGTCATGTACTGACCATGTGACTCCATGCAGAAAAGCTTCTTCATCTTGCGCTTAAGCTTCTGTGCCCACGAAGGTTCAGCACTAGTGGAACCAAAATCCTCCTCATGAGCACCAGTAGCAGCCTCACCCTCGGTCCCCATGGCAGTAGCAGCAGCAGACGGACCCCCTGGGGCAGCAGTAGCAGATGGACCCCTTGTGTGAGGCGCTGTCCAGTTGTCCTTCTTCCTCAGACGCTTGATCTCATGAGAAACCAAGTCTCCAGTCTCTAGCAGCACTCTGGGATAAGTCTGTGCCCAGGCCCTCTCAATGAGCCTCATGATGAATGGACCATAGATAGGACACTTGCGCTCAGACACGGCAGATAGAAGTTCACACCACATGACATGAGAGATATCCAGGCTCTCTCTAGTGCTTGCTTCCTTCTCATGCTGACAGAAAAGGAGCATGTCCACGAGGTAAGAGTGGACCATATCCAGATTCCCAATCCAAGGGAAGAGAGTCTCACGGAATATGCGATGAAGAATGTCTAGATACGGAGATAGCTCATAGGTCTTCTTCTCAGTTACTGGGTGAACCTTCACAGTGCAGTAGGGCCAAAGGGCTTGCTTGTGGGTGGATGTAGCATTGCGGTGAGGACGAAAACCGACAGGAGTCTCAAGCCCGGTATCCACCACATCAAGTAACTCCATGAAAGCCTTCCACTTGACAGAAAGCAGCTTGCCATTGGTCATCCATGTCAGAGTCCTGTCGACATCCGTCCCAAGATGGACGGTGGCATAGAATTGAGCTACCAAATCCGCATCAAAGTCCTTGTTGAATTGCATTATCCTGAGAATGTTCAGCTGAGTGCACATCTAAAGAGCTTCGCCAAAGTACTCCGGATCCTTCTCCATAGCATCAGTGTCAATGGAGCGAACATCAACAAAAAGATTCTTCTTGGCCTTGATCACATCAAAGTAGATGGCAAACTGAAAATGGTTCTAGAACAGGCGGTTGACCAAAGTGGGTTCTTGGTCCACCACATAGGAGTTGCGGCGACGCTTCTCCCAAAACTCCTTGTTGGTCATCTCAGTCAAAGTCTTCCCTTTTGGCTTGTTGGCGGCTCGCTTCGATTGCTGAGGAGGTGGAGGAGCACATGCAGAAGCACTTGCTGGAGGCGGTTGGGTGCTCGAGGAACCACCGGCAGGCTCTGAGGTGCGGTAGCATTTTGATGTGGCAGCCCGGGGTTGATACGGGGACCTTGCTGCTCGGAATGGTCATCACCTGGAGCCAAACACAAGAACAACGCGAAACAACCAGAAAGAACGAGCATAAGCCAACAACACAAGATCAAGGTAAGGCAGGAGAATGATGGAAATTGGCATGCAGCGGTAGTACCGTGACCTGCCCGCGGTAGTACCGCCCCAAAGGGAGCGGTAGTACCGCTCTAGGTCAAGCGGTAGTACCGCTCCAAAGGGAGCGGTAGTACGGCTTGAGGCGGATAAACAGCAGTTTCAAAGCACGAGGCGGTGAAACAGTGGTTTCCTACTACCGTGGTCAGATCCGGCACTACCGGCCTACCAAATTCAAAAATAATCCTACCAAACTCTAATCTAGATAGTCTAGTTGCCTTATCCAATCAACTCAAGCCTAGATTTCGCCAAAAATCTATAGATGCAACCACCATTGCCCCTAAGAAACAAGAACTAAAAGGAGACAAAACGAAAGAAAGAACGGGGGCAATACCGGCATCCATGGCAAGAGGACGTGGTGGGGATCGACTCCACCAAAGGAAACAGAGAGGGACGCCCCGAAGACGGAGATCTACTGAAGCACTCCCGCGGCGAGAGGAGGCTGGAGAGAGGAAGAGAAAAGAGGGGCGAAGTGAATGGGTATGGGGGAGAAGAAACCTCCCCCTGCCCCCGACTTAACCCCCTGTTCTCGTCCCCCAGTGGTAGTACCGTGCTGGAGGGCGGTAGTACCGCTCACGAGTGGTAGTACCGCGCACCACCAGCGGTAGTACCATCCAGCGCGCCACGGCAACTAAACAGACACGGCTTAGCTCAACGAAACGGAAAAAAACGGCAAACACACCAGCAAATGACCAAGACACGCCTCTTCACAAGAGGGTGGTGGCCGAGGCCACCTATGTTTGAGTCAAAAGGTATGGCACCGCGAAGATTTTAACCTTGGGCCCATGACCAAAACTCGTCTTTTAAGCACAAGTGCCATCAACAATGGCTAAAGTGAAAGACTTGATCAATTTATACATAATGGGGGGAGGGAGAGTTCATTGAGAGAACAACACTCCCCCTATGTCCATGCCTACACCTAAACTAGACAACAAATTGAGCGTGGTAGGGTGTGCAAGGGTTCAAGCCACATTGCTTGAATCAATGATATTTAGCTCATGCATTAACTCACAAAATCTTTCTTCATCCAAGGGCTTCGTGAAAATATCTGCAAGGTTGTCATGAGTGTTGACATAGTTGAGCTCGATCTCTCCTCGCCTAATGTGATCCCGGATGAAGTGATACCGAATCTCAATATGCTTCGTCTTGAAGTGTTGCACCGGGTTGAGAGAAATCTTGATGGCACTTTCATTATCACACCAAAGAGGCACTTTGTCACAAGTGACACCGTAATCCTTTAAAGTTTGCCTCATCCATAGAAGTTGTGCACAACAACTACCGGCGGCAACATACTCCACCTCAGTGGACGAGAGAGACACACAACTTTGCTTTTTGGAAGACCAACTTACCAAAGAGCAACCAAGGAATTGGCACCCTTCGGAAGTGGACTTCCCATCCACTTTGTCTCCCGCCCAATCGGAATCCTAGTACCCTACAAGCTTGAAGTTTGATCCTCTTGGGTACCATAAGCCAAAGTTTGGGGTATGAGCCAAATATCGAAAGATTCGTTTGACCGCCACATAGTGACTTTCCTTAGGTGCAGCTTGAAACCGTGCACAAATTCCCACACTCAACATGATGTCTGGTCTAGATGCACAAAGGTAAAGCAAGGAACCAATCATGGAACGATATACCTTTTGATCCACCACTTTACCATTGGGATCTAAGTCAAGTTGGCACTTGGTGGGCATTGGAGTGGAGGCCGGCTTGACGTCACTTAGCTTGAATCTCTTGAGCATGTCTTGGGTGTATTTGGATTGATTAATGAAGGTTCCTTCTCTTCTTTGCTTCACTTCGAACCCTAGAAAGAACTTCAACTCTCCCATGGAGGACATCTCGAACTTTGAGGTCATGAGAGCGGCAAATTCCTCATTGAAAGCTTTGTTAGGAGAACCAAAGATAATATCATCAACATATAATTGGCACACAAACAACTCCCCTTTGACCTTCATAGTAAAAAGAGTGGGGTCGATTAACCCAACTTCAAAACCACGATCTTGTAACAACTCGGTAAGGTGGTCATACCACGCACGTGGGGCTTGTTTAAGGCCATAGAGTGCCTTATCGAGTTGATACACATGATCGGGAAAGTAGGGATCCTCGAACCCGGGGGGTTGATTGACGTAAACCAATTCATTAATGGGACCATTAAGAAAAGCACTCTTCACATCCATTTGTTGTAACTTAAAGTTATGATGAGAAGCATATGCAATCAACATGCGAATGGATTCAAGACGAGCAACGGGAGCAAAGGTTTCACCGTAGTCGATACCCTCGACTTGGGAGTAGCCTTGTGCTACCAAACGGGCCTTGTTGCGAATGATAATCCCATGGGCATCTTGCTTGTTCTTTAATGTCCACTTGGTTCCAATGACATTATGGTTCCCCGTTGGCCTTGGCACCAATCTCCACACTTTGTTGCGCTCGAAGTTGTTGAGTTCTTCGTGCATGGCATTGAGCCAATCCGGATCTTCTAGCGCCTCATAGACCTTGTGGGGTTCCACACAAGAGACAAACGTGTGATGCTCACAATAATTTGCTAATTGTCTACGAGTGCTTACCCCCTTTCTTAAGCTTCCAAGCACATTTGTCATGAGATGATCCTTGGTGGAGAGCTTGGAAGCAACCTTGGCGGCACGACGCTCTAATTCCTCCTTGGTGGTGAGTTGAGGAGCGGTTTGATCATCTTGAGCGTCATCATGAACTTGTTCTTGGTCTTGAACTTGCTCGTGGGAGAGAACTTGACCTTGGGCATCACTTGGTGTGTCAACACCGTCTTGAGTATGATCTTGCCCTTGGTCTTGTTCAAGAGGTTGAGGGCCTTCACTTTGTTCTTCGGAAGCGTGTGGGCATTGGGTTGGTGATGGCTCCACTTGAGTGGAGCATTGTCCTTCTCCTTCGGCCACAAGGGGTTCCTCAATGGGTAGGATGAAACCTACACCCATTCTTCTTATGGCTTGAGGAGGAATTTCATCACCTACATCACAAGTGCCACTTTGCTCCACTTGGGAGCCGTTATTCTCATCAAACTCCACGTTACACGTCTCCTCAATAAGTCCCGTGGATTTATTGAGGACACGGTAAGCATGAGAGTTTGTAGCATAACCAACGAATATGCCCCCATAAGCTCTAGCCTCAAATTTAGACAACCGAACACCTTTCTTGAGAATGAAACACTTACACCCGAATACCCGGAAGTACTTGAGATTGGGCTTGTTACCGGTGAGTATCTCATATGGAGTCTTGTTCGAGCCCTTGCGGAGGTAGAGCCGATTGGATGCATGACACGCGGTGTTGATGGCTTCGGCCCAAAAGTTGTATGGAGACGTGAACTCCGCCATCATGGTCCTTGCCGCATCCATCAATGTCCGGTTCTTCCTCTCCGCAACACCGTTTTGTTGAGGGGTGTATGGTGCGGAATATTGATGCTTGATTCCCTCATCACTAAGAAATTCATCCAAGGTGTAGTTCTTGAACTCGGTGCCGTTGTCACTTCTTATTGTCAAGATCTTTGCATTATGTTGACGTTGTGCTTCATTGGCAAAGTCAATGACGGTTTGTTGGGTCTCGCTCTTCCTCTTGAAGAAATACACCCACGTGTACCTTGAGTAGTCATCCACAATCACCAAGCAATACTTTCTACCTCCAAGACTATCGAAGGATGGGGGCCCAAAAAGATCCATGTGAAGGAGCTCCAAGGGCCTCTTTGAATAAATGATAGTCGTGGGAGGGTGAGCCTTCTCATGTAGCTTTCCTTTGATACAGGCACCGCAAGCACGATCTTTAACAAAACTAACATTCGTTAGTCCACGGACATGGTCCCCCTTGAGAAGACTTTGCAAAGATCTCATATTGACATGGGCTAAATGGCGATGCCAAAGCCATCCCACATCAACTTTAGCCATTAGGCATGTCGCGGTCTTAGTGGGTCGCTCCAAAAAGTTAATCACATATAGACCGTTCTCGACATGCCCAACAAAAGCTACTTTAAGAGTCTTGCTCCACAAGAGGGCCACGGTATCGATATCAAGGAAAGTGGCAAAGCCCATGATTGCAAGTTGATGAACAGAAAGTAAATTGTATGCAAGGGACTCAACAAGCATGACCTTCTCGATCGTGAGATCATGAGAGATGACCACCTTGCGAAGTCCCAATACCTTAGAGGATGAGGCGTCACCCCACTCGACATTGGTGGGCATAGATGGAACTTTGTGCACGTCCACCACCAAGTCCTTGCTTCCGGTCATATGATTTGTAGCTCCGCTATCGAGCAACCATGATCCACCTCCGGAACCAAACACCTACAGGAGATCAATGCTTGGTTTTAGGTACCCATTTTGTAATGGGTCCTCTGATGTTAGTAACAAGGGTCTTAGGAACCCAAATAGACCATTCAATGTACTCATGAAGATAACCAACAAATTTGGCATAAACATGCCCATCACTAGCACGTCATAACACATAAGAAGGATTAAAATCGCCGGCTTTGTTGGGAGGGATGACATTGCCCTTCTTGACATTGTTCTTCTTCTTCTCCTCGGAGGCACTCTCTCCCTCCCTCACAAAGGTTTGCATGAGGGGAGGAGGTCATTTGGTCTTGTCATTCTTCTTCTTGTTCTTGGAGTCGGGCACGTACCCAACCCCTTCCTTGGCCACACCTCCCTTTTGGTTGATCAAGAGATCGTTGAGGTTCTTCTTGCCTTGTATGCAAGTCGCAAGACCTCTCTCAAGTTGCTCCTTCAACTTAGCATTTTCCTCAACAAGATGTATATGCTCACAACACGGGTTAGTAGCATTTGCATTATCAATTAAGACCATATGAGGAAAAGTTGCTTTCCTTAGTTAGCTTCACTTGGAGTTGATCATGAGACTCCTTGAGACTAGCGTGAATACCCTTCAAGGCCTTGTGGGCCTTGTCAAGTATATCAAACTCCTCTTTGAGTCTAGCAAGATCAACCCCGAGTTTGGCCTTCTCGGAATTTAGCACACGAGAAACAATGAGGGCATGATCATAATCTTTCTTTAACTTAGCATGATCAATGTTGTGTGACTCCGTAAGAGCCAAACAAAGACCACGCTCTTCCTCAAGAGCATCGGAAAGATCCGAAATCTCATCGGCATAGTCACGACTATGCCCTTCCATCTTAGAGATGGTATCTTTGTGAGCCTCGATCATGTCATTGGCCTCACCAAGTTGTTCCAAGAGAGCAACAAAGTGCTTCTTGGATTTTCCCCTGAGTTTGCCCATAAAAGCCTCAAACTCGTTAGCCTCCACATTAGCTCCCTCAAGTTCATTAATGCTATCCGTTGGGGAAGGATGATTAATGATGGTAGTTTTGATGTTGGAGGTTACCTTGTTGGTGGCTTTAGCCATGAGGCATTTGGCGGTGATGCTCTCGTTGGGTGAGTCGAAGAGAGACACCCGTGACGTTGTTGCAATGGCAACTGAGGCCATGGCAACCGACTCATCATCTTCATCATTGTCATCATCCTCATTGTACTCTTCTTGCACAACCAAAGCCTTGGGAGGAGTCTTCTTGGTGAAGTTGTTCTTGTTGGGGAACGACTTGGCCTTGTCCTTTCGGATGAGTTTGCCACCATTGTCTTCCCTCTTCTCATACGGGCATTCCGCAACGAAATGACTCACGTTGCCACAATTGTAGCAAGTTCTTACACGTTGCTTGCCCCTTGTGCCACTCGAGTTTTTTTGCTAAAGTTGGGCCTCAAGTTTTTCTTGCTCCAAAATTTCCTTGAAGCAAGTGCCATGTGTTCATGATATGCATACTTCATATCTTCGGGGTTGCTCTCCTCTTCTTCCTCTTCTTCTTCTTCCACGGTGAGCTTGGCCTTCAATGCAAGGTTAGGCTTCTTTGCCCGTTGAGAACGGAGCACCGCATTGTCGGCGGTCTTGTCCAAAATGTTCATGGCCACAAACTCATCCAACACTTCGCTTGAGGTCAAAGTGTGGAAGTCCGGTCTTTGACGAATGACGGAGGACATGGGCTTGTGGTAGGGCATCATTGCCTTGAGGAATTTGCGCTTGATCCAATTGTCATCCGTGTTCTTGCTCCGGTGATCTCGTAGTGAGACCGCGAGTTTGATTACTCTCCGATAAAGCTCATGAGGTTCTTCATCTTCCTTCATTGCAAACTCATCGGCCTCATCTTGTACCACTTCATAGTTGGACCGTTGAATGCTTGCACTTCCCCAGTAGAGAGACATGACACAATGCCATGCATCTTTGGCCAAGGCGAAGGGACGAAGATGAGGTAGGTCTTCGGGTGGAATTGCATCTTGAATGATGAAGAGAGCATTCCCATTGAATTGATTGTCCGCGGCTTCTCGAGGAGTGAAGTTGCTTGGATCATGTGGATACAAACCTTCTTCAATGATTCTCCAAAGGTTAGTGTTCACATGATTTAAATGACGTTTAAAGCGGTAAACCCAAGAATCAAAATCCTCATTTTTCACAATCTTAGGGGGAGGACCGGCATGATTCAAATGAGTGGAGGGAACCGGTCCACCATAAACAAGTGGTGGTTCCACATGGGCAAAGATGCCGGTGCCATTCTTGCCACTAGAAGAAGGAGCCTTTTCACTACTAGCTTCCCCCTTGTCGGGGATAGCATCTGACACCTTGTTGGCGGGATCACCCACTTTCAACGGTGCGGTGGAAAGTTTAAGCCCCTCAAGAAATTTAGTAAACATGCTTTCAACTTCAGTCGTCATGGAGGTTTTCAATGTCTCCAAGGCCACATTGAACTCCTCACGAGAGACCGAAGTTCCCCCATCTCCCGTAGACGAGATCGGATTCACACCGGAGTGTTCCTCCACACCGTCTACGGTATCAACCATACTCTTTGGACGGTAAAGTCCTTAATAAAGAGACGAAGCTCTGATACCAATTGAAAGGATCGATATGGTTGACTAGAGGGGGGGGTGAATAGGCAACTACCAATTTTTAGCTTTTCTTTACCAAATTAAACTTTGCATCAAAGTAGGTTGTCTAGATGTGCAACTAGGTGAGCAACCTATATGATGCAATATCAACAAGCATACAAGCAAGCAAGGGTAGAAACACTAAAGAGCTTGCACAAGTAAAGGTAAGAGATAACCAAGAGTGGATCCGGTGGAGACGAGGATGTGTTACCGAAGTTCCTTCCTTTTGAGGGGAAGTACGTCTCCGTTGGAGCGGTGTGGAGGCACAATGCTCCCCAAGAAGCCACTAGGGCCACCGTATTCTCCTCACGCCCTCACATAATGCAAGATGCTGTGATTCCACTATTGGTTCCCTTTAAGGCAGCGACCGAACCTTTACAAACAAGGTTGGGGCAATCTCCACAACTTAATCGGAGGCTCCCAACAAGACCACGAAGCTTCACCACAATGGAATATGGCTCCGAGGTGACCTCAACCGTCTAGGGCGCTCAAACACCCAAGAGTAACAAGATCCGCTAGGGATGAGTGGGGGAATCAAAAATCCCTTGGTGGAAGTGTAGATCGGAGCCTTCTCAACCACTCCCGAGCAAATCAACAAGTTTGATTGGCTAGGGAGATAGATCGGGCAAAATGAAGCTTGGAGTATTTAATGGAGCTTGAGCAATAAATGGAGCTTTGGGGAAGGAAGAGGTAAGTGAGAAGGAGGAAGGGGACTCCCTTTTATAGTGGGGGCAACAATCCCGTTGCCCCCCCCACCAACTAGCCCCGCACAGGGCGGTACTACTGCTGAGAGGGGGCGGTACTACCGCCAGGCGACGGTACTGCCGCACCACCCTGCGGTACTGCCTCGCTGAGGAGACTTAGTAGGGAACGGACCCCAATAGCGGTACTACCGCGGTGGTAGGGCGGTACTACCGCTCCTGGAACGATACTACCGCCACTACAACCGTGACTTGTGCCGCAAAACCCGACACGAGAAAAAGACCTCTCAAATCGAGGCGGTAGGAGCCAGACTACCCAGCGGTACTACGGCAGTGGGGTCAAGGGCGGTAGTACCGCTGTGGAGCGGTACTGCCTCTTGTGACCCTTCGGCCGTAGTACCGCAGGCAATGCGGTACTACCGCTGGGGCGCGCGCGAGAGAGAGAAGGGATCTCTCAAAAATGCTGAGGACACGGCGGATGTGCCAGGCCCCCAGCGGTACTACTGCTGTGGAGCCACAGCGGTACTACCGCTGCGAAGCGGTACTGCCGCTTGTGGCTTCTCAGCGGTACTACCGCTGGGTGCGCGGTACTGCCGCTTAGACCTAGACAGAACAAGGAAGAGAGGAGTGATCTCTTCAATGGACAGGAAAAGCTTGGAGGGTGAGAAGTTGATGTGTACGTGATGATTCCACCCATGCAAAACCCCAGCGGACCCCCTCTTGATAGTACGGTGCCCTCTACGCAACTAGTCCACCAAGAAAGAAACGAAAGAGCTACACCATCTTGAAATACACTCCGAGGGGAAGAAAGCGTGTCGTGCCAGGGGAGAATCTGTGAATTATTCAAAGCACAAGATTAGTCCGCAAACATGTTGTCATCAATCGCCAAAACTACCTTGAGAGAGATATGCCGTAACAACAACCAAGTATGATGCATGTCCGGTTTAAATATGCATGGCATGGCAAGGGGCACAAACAACACTACAAGTTAAGTGGAGCTCAATATGCATCGGGATGCATATTGACAAAACACCACATTCCATTATTTAGTTCACTCCCGGTTAGGTACTCAACAATATTAAATGTTGTTAAACATGGCAAGAAGTGAGGCATAACAAAACTACACTATCTAAACAATTTAAATGGGGCAGGATATAACAGAAAACAAATTCGGAAAATCCCCATATGCATTTAGCAAATTAATGCAAACAACAATTTAAACCATATTAATGTTGTTAACATGATGTGGATGCCATGTTCAAGTTTATGCAATTTTTTGAAAATGTTGGCATGAGCATATTATGAAGCATTTGTCAAAGTGGCGGAAAACGAAAGGGGTGCCATGACAACGAATACGAAAATGATGCCACGGCAACATCTCGTTTTCCGGTAACTCGATTGAGATGCCGGTGCAAAAGGAAGTGTGACAGGAGCGTGTCGTGCAAGATGGTGGGGTGGTCCAGGTAACCGGGTTCCCCATGAATTGGCGGCAGAAGAGGAGGACCGAGCAAGTGACAACTCGGGCACGGTGCAAACATAGGGTGCAACTCATACAACACATGCAAACGTTCTCGGACGGTCGTCTTGGGGTTATACCTTCGAAGCGTATTAGTTCGGTGCAAAGTAGAGGAAGTAGACGTTCTCGCCACGTTCGTAGTGGTAGTAGTTGTACTCATGCCGTAGTGGAAGTAGTGGTTCGCGTCGATGGTAGTGGTACATAGAAATCGTGGACGAACTTGAGGGTCATCGTTAGACGTTCACGGTTCTTCGGTGATGGTTGTGGTACATGTTCCATAGATGTTCGGGCGACAGTAGTGGTATACGTTTCGAAGGCGTTCGAGCCATCGGTAGTGGTACTTGGTGAATCCCGAAACGGCTTGGCATCTTCGCGTGTAGGGGTACTTGGTGTTTTCGTGTAGTTGAACTTGAGGGGTCTCGACATCGTGGTACTTGGCACAATCTGCATAGTCGTGCACTTGTCGGAGAGGATCTTGGTGTCTCCAAAGCGAAGCAGCAAAAAAAGCCTCGGGTCTTGGCGTGGCTGACAGCAGGCCGTGTGGCCCACGTGCGAACAACAAGGGCGAGGAGGCAGCCCTAGGCGTGGTCGATGCGGGCGTCCTCGCTACGCTCCTGTACCTGTTCGATGCAGAGAGCTTTGGGACGGCGCCTGCAGCAACTGGAGGTCGATGGCGGAGCAGCAGCAAGACGAAGAGATCTGCGGCATGGACTCGCCGGTCGGAGACGGGACGCGCGCAGCAGGGAGCTCAGCGGCCGGAGCTGATGGTCAACGCAGCCGCACGGTCGCGAGCGTGAGGGCTCGACGATGCTCCTGTTGCCGCTCACGGCGAAGAAGGGAGGACCATGGGCGCGCGAGGGGGCACTGCCTCGCGGCTGGATGAAATTGGTGCTACGGAGGTCGGCAGCGGCAGCGGTGGCCGGCGAACTTGGAGCTCCGGGCGAGGTGGAGAAGCGGTGGCGCGGGTGCGGTCCACGAGATGGTGCGGGGCGGCGGCCTGGTTCTACGGGATCCATGGCAGCATCGGACGGGATCCGGCGACGCAGCTATGGCTGCTCGATGTAGGGGCGCGCCGGGGGAGGCTCGGTCGTCTCTGGCGGCTTGGAGGGGATTGGGCGCTGGGGCTCCTCCCCTGGCTCGAGTCGGAAAAGAGGAGAGGGAGACGAGGGGAGGAAGGGCGAGGGAAACAGGCTCCTGTCGCTGCGAGCGCGTGCGGGAACGAAGGAGGAAGAGATCGAGCGGGGAGAGAGATGGGCATCGGGGAGGAATCGAGGGAGATGGTGAGGAGGCGCTGGTGAAAGGAGGAAGGGAGCGAGGGGGGTCGAGGAGGTGGCGCTCTGGTGGCGCGAGGAGGAAACACAAGAGAGGAGGGGATCGATCGGGATGGGGGGTTCGCTCGGGCCTAGGGTTAGGAGGGTAGGTGGGCCAAAAGGCCGGCCCAGTGGGGAGGGTGCCGGCTGGGCATGAGGAGAGCAAGGCTGCAAGGCTGGGTTGAGCTGTCTTTCGCTCTCACTCTAAAGAAAAGAAGAAAAACAAAAACAAACATAAGAAAGAAAAGAAAAAAAGGAGGGGTTAGAGAAAGAATGTGGGCATGCGGTTAAATCTCCCGGAGTCATAAAGATGAGTTAGTTCCGAGGAAATGCATTTGGCACCGCTTGAAAGGATTGCATTCAAACACATTTGAATGCAATTCAAATAAGTTTGAATTAGAGAAAAACATTTTTGGAGAGTCGAAAAATGTTCGGAATTTTTGTGGAGATCGGGAAAGCGATGAAAGAAAATATGGGCAAAGTTTGAGGACCAAACTTGAAGCGGGAAAAAGGCATGGGAATTAAATTGCAAGTGTGTTAAGGTGAATCCCAAAAGAATGAAAAAAAATTATAATAGCTCCCTAATATCGGGAGGATATGTTATAAAGAGAATCACCATGTGAATTCCCTCGGTTTAAATGGACCGAAGATCCATACGGTTTATTTATTTGAGTTACAAAAGATTTATGAGAAGATGGCATGACGACATGATGCAATGCACATGATGCAATGATGAATGCAACGAAACAAACAAAACACATGACGAAAACCCTGAAACCCTGGAAGGCATCTGAAGCTCCGGTCTTAGGGCGTCACATACGATAAGTAAACGGACTCCGAAAAATCTACAAAAATATTTTTTATCGGTTTTGGAATATTTTAAAATTTTGGAAATAAAGAAACTTCCAGGAAGCGTCCCCTGGTGGGCACAAGACACCAGGGCGCGCCAGGCAAGCCTAGCACGCCCAGTTGGGTAGTACCCACCTGGGACACCTTTCATACTCCGTTTTTCTTCCATATACTTTTCCACCAAGATTTAAAAAATCTATATATACTTCCCGAACCTGTTGATCACTGTATCAGGGAGAAATCCTCTGTTCTCTTTTCTTGTTGTTTCCTGTGTAGTTTTGAAAATATGTCGTCCCAAGACTCCGATGATGAGAGCTATGTCTGACATCTCATTGTTTACTCAAAGACCTATGGGGACCTATCTCCTTGTGGTCGAACTATGGATGACGAGGAGGATGCTCACTTGATGAGGATCAATGATTCAAGCTCGAAGGAGGAGGATATTCCTCTACCTCAACCTAGGGATATGCATAAAATTCAAGAAGTCCAGTCTTCCTAAGAGGGCTAACTGGTCTAATAACCGATCTATTCCTTCTCGTTTTCAGTAGGAAAGCAAAGGAGATTTATGTGACAAGATCTTGAAGCTGGAGTTGGAGGTCAATGATTTAATAGAGGAAATTGCTCTCCTCAACTACAATATGAAAAAGTTGAAGGCACAGTTGTTATCACCACCACCATCTTATTCACCACCAAAGGAGAACTGAGTTTCGGGTATGGGCACTCCCCTTGGCTTCCGCCAAGCTTGGGGGAGGTGCCCCGGTATCGTATCATCCCACTATCTTTTCTGTTTTTACTTATTTTAGTTCGATAATTTTCTTTTAGATGAAATAAAGTTTAGTTTGATCCTTTCTTCTTTAAGATTTTGCTTAGTGATATATCCTTGTAATCGTGTACAAGTTATATAATAAAGTTAATTTTATTTTTTTGCTTTCTTTACATTCATGTTGCAAATAAAGAAAGAAAAAGAGAAAGGAAATAAATGAAGATAGGAAATAAATCAATGAGATTATATACTAATCCTATGGTAGGTGATGGCACCACATAAGGAAAAGTATAAGTAGAAAATTTTATGAGAGATTGACAAACATAGCTTTAGTCAATGATGCAACTCATGAACGAATTAATAAGGGAAGAGAAGATTCACATACAGATATACTATCTTAGAAATCTTTTATGATTGTGAGCCCTCATCAAAATATTATAT
Source organism: Triticum dicoccoides (assembly GCF_002162155.2). Lineage (NCBI taxonomy): Eukaryota > Viridiplantae > Streptophyta > Magnoliopsida > Poales > Poaceae > Triticum > Triticum dicoccoides. Next base: position 272,469,330 of record NC_041390.1, on the reverse strand, counting down.
GCCAAAATTGTTGACAGTGGACAAGGAAGACAACTTAATGATTTATGTTTGTTTATATTCACATAGAAGTCATATTGGCATAGATCCTTTAACATGTGATGCTTGCCAAAAATTTTGTACTAAGTAGACATACTACTTGTGCATCCAAAAATCCTTAAACCCAAATATTTTTCAAGTGTCCACCATATCTACCTAGGGATTGAGCAAGATCCCTCAAGTAAGTTGTCATCGGTGCAAAAAGGCAATAAAAATTGCTTCCAAAAGTGTGAGATCATTTAGTGTAAGGGAAAATTGAGCGTTGTACGAACTTGGATCACAAAGAATAAAAGCGACAGACTGCATAATAAAGGTTGTCATCTTAAGGGGCAATACAACATGACGTTCTCTTGCACTAAGGGATTGAGCATACAAACAAATAAGCGCATGGCAACCTCTGCTTCCCTCTGCGAAGGGCCTATCTTTTACTTTTATGCAAAGAGTCAAAGTATTTATCTCTATTCCTTTTATTTTTATCCTTTGACAAGCATCGTGTGGTGAGGAAAGATCTAGGAACATATGTCTAGTTGAATATAGATGGCATGAGTTATTATTGTTGACATCACCCTTGAGGTGAGTATGTTGGGAGGCGAAACTATAAGCCCCTATCTTTCTATGTGTCCGGTTGAAACATTTTGCTCATGTGTACGAGGTGAGTGTTAGCAATCATACAAGACTATATGATGGTTGAGTATGTGGACTTGCCTAAAGGCTTAGACACATGACCCTTCCTGAAAAGTTGATGAATTGTAGTTGCAAAGTTAACTGAGAACATAGTTTGTTGGTTTCTAATAGAGTTTCTGTTTTATAGTTCGATTGTGTGATGAACTATTACTTATTCATGAGAAGTATATGATATGAGTTCTATGATAAAATTCCTATGTTTAATTTTGTTGTTGTTATAATAATCAACATGATACTTCGATGTCTGTATTTTGTTTTATCGACACCTCTCTCTCAAAGCATGTGGACATGTTTTCAGTTTCGGTTTTCGCTTGAGGACAAGCGAGGTCTAAGCTTGGGGGAGTTGATTTGTCCATTTTGCATCATGTTTTCTTACTGTTATTTATAATGTTTTTATCCATAATAATGCTTTTTGGAGTAATTCTAATGCCTTTTCTCTCATAATTTGCAAGGAACACACCAAGAGGGAGAATTCCGGCAGCTAGAAATCTGTACCTGGAAAAGCTGTGTCAGGCCACCTATTCTGCACAACTCCAAATGAGCTGAAACTTCACGAAGAGTTTTTATTGATTATTTAAGAAATAGTAGAGCCAATAAACACCACAGGGGGGGGCACATGACCCTTCTTGAAAAGTTGATGAATTGTAGTTGCAAAGTTAACTGAGAACATAGTTTGTTGGTTTCTAATAGAGTTTTTGTTTTATACTTCGATTGTGTGATGAACTATTACTTATTCATGAGAAGTATATGATAGAAGTTCTACGATAAAAGTCCTATGTTTAATTTTGTTGCTGTTAAATAATCAACATGATGCTTCTATGTCCGTATTTTGTTTTATCGACACCTCTCTCTCAAAGCATGTGGACATGTTTTCGGTTTTGGTTTTCGCTTGAGGACAAGCGAAGTCTAAGCTTGGGGGAGTTGATATGTCCATTTTGCATCATGTTTTCTTACTGTTATTTATAATGTTTTTATCCATAATACTGCTTTTTGGAGTATTTCTAATGCCTTTTCTCTCATAATTTGCAAGGAACACACCAAGAGGGAGAATTCCGGCAGCTAGAAATCTGGACCTAGAAAAGCTACGTCAGGCCACCTATTCTGCACAACTCCAAATGAGCTGAAACTTCACGGAGAGTTTTAATGGATTATTTAAGAAATAGTGGAGCCAATAAACACCAGAGGGGGCCACCAGGTAGGCACAACCCACCTAGGTGCGCCAGGCCCCCCAAGCGCGCCCTAGTGGGTTGTGGCCTCCTCGGCCCACCTTCGGTGCCCATCTTCTGGTATATAAGTCATTTTGACCTAGAAATAAAATAAGAGGAGTACTTTCGAGATGAAGCGCTGCCGCCTCGAGGCGGAACTTGGGCAGGAGCACTTTTGCCCTCCGGCAGAGCGATTCCGCCGGGGGAACTTCCCTCCCGGAGGGGGAAATCATCGTCATCATCATCGCCAACAACTCTCCCATCTTGGGGAGGGAAATCTCCATCAACATGTTCAACAACACCATCTCCTCTCAAACCCTAGTTCATCTCTTGTGTTCAGTCTTGTTACCGGAACTATAGATTGGTACTTGTGGGTGACTAGTAGTGTTGATAACATCTTGTAGTTGATTACTATATGGTTTATTTGGTGGAAGATTATATGTTCAGATCCATTATGCTATTTAATACTCCTCTGATCATGAACATGTTTATCATTTGTGAGTAGGTACTTTTTTTCTTGAGGTCACAGGAGAAATCATGTTGCAAGTAATCATGTGAACTTGATATGTGTTTGATATTTCGATAGTATGCATGTTGTTATTCCCTTAGTGGTGTCATGTGAATGTCGACTACTTGACACTTCACCATATTTGGGACTAAGGGGATGCATTGTGGAGTAGCAATTACATGGTGGGTTGCGAGAGTGACAGAAGCTTAAACCCCAGTTTATGCGCTATTCTATAAGGGAACGATTGGATCCAAAAGTTTAATGCTATGGTTAGAATTTATTCTTAATAATTTTCTCGTAGTTGCGGATGCTTGCGGGAGGGTTAATCATAAGTAGGAGGTTTGTTCAAGTAAGAACATCACCTAAGCACCGGTCCACCCACATAGCAAATTATCAAAGTGGTGAACACAAATCAAACCAACATGATGAAAGTGACTAGATGAAATTCCCGTGTACCCTCAAGAACGCTTTGCTTGTCATAAGAGACTGTTTTGGCCTGTCCTTTGCCTCAAAAGGATTGGGCTACCTTGCTGAACTTTTGTTACTATTATCGTTACTTGCTCATTACAAATTATCTTGCTGATAGAGGCTAAGGTGTCCCGATGTTTCGATGAGATGGTGGCTATCGTTTTCTGTGGGAGTCGACCTTGACGATCCGACTATGAACGTGCGAGACGTCGCGCCTTAGAAATTGCTAAACCAACTTCCGAGGGTTCTTGACCACGCCGGAGCACGATCAACCTGACCACGAGGGTCCGTTTCCTGCGAGCAAACGAAGAACAAGCAAGAAACTGAGATTGCAATCGGGATATTGCGAATATAAGATGAAAGCTTTATTGATCAAGGTGGGGTTCTGTGACGTCTTGGTCTGGTCGTTGGACACAAACGAAGTACGTGAAGTTGCAGCTATGGCGAACTTTTAATCTAAACAAAACCCAAAGTCTAAACGACGCCCTAAGAGCTGTATATATGGAGGAAGAGGGGGGGGGGGGATTTCGTGGCCCTTGAGGGTGGGGTCCGAAACCAACCCTAACTATTGTTTCCCCACACATACGGACTCTAAAAATAGCCTATACTTAAGTATTTCGAAATTACATGGGCCTGGCCCATTAATAAGGTGACGCAACACCTAGAATAGCCTATGGACGAATATTATGAAGTGGCATCTTGTATATTTCGTCCAAGGCTTCATGCACTCCTTATGGCGGCTTCAAAGTCCTGAAATCATCACTTGTAACTCCGTTCTTGATCCCGTTGCGCATGCCATCAACTCCATGCATGTTCTTGCTCCAATGTTCATCCTTCTCCAAGCTAGGCCCTTCATTTGTAAGCAAAACAAATGTATCCAATTTAGGCAGCATCATAATCTCATGAACATTAGAATCATTACCAAGAAACGAAAGTACCTGGTAATTTAATTGGCATGCGCAAGCTCTAGTAATTGGTCCAGTATATATAACAGTAGGGGCTGTGGGTGTAACAATGGTATTGATGTCCTCATCACTTGCTATCAAACTACTCGCTACTTACAATTTCAGCACTTGTAGACAATACCTTACTTAAAACCACTTGCCATTTCCTTCTGCTCCTCATTGGGTTCGACAATCTTACTTATTGAAAAGAGCTACAATTGATCCCCTATACTTGTGGGTCATCACGCATAAACTAGGGTTTAAGCTTCTATCACTCTAGCAACCCATCATCTACTTATTACTTCCCAATGCCTTCCCCTGGGCCCAAATAATGGTGAAGTGTCATGTAGTCGACGTTCACATAACACCACTAGAGGAGAGACAACATACATCTCATCAAAATATCAAACGAAGAATACCAATTTCATATGATTACTTATAACAAGACTTCTCCCACTGAGGAAGTCCTGGATTAGGGGGTCCTCGGGTGTCCAGGCTGTGTGATATGGGCCGGACTGATGGGCCGTGAAGATACAAGGTAGAAGACCTTCCCCCATGTCCGGATAGGACTCTCCTATGCGTGGGTGGCAAGATTGGCATCTGGATATGTAATTTGCTTCTTCTGCAAACTGACTCTGTACAACCCTAGGCCCCTCCGGTGTGTATATAAACCAGAGGGTTTAGTCCGTAGAGGCTATCAGAATTCATATAGGCTAGACATCGGTTTTAACCATTACAATCTCGAGGTAGATCGACTCTTGTAACCCCTATATTCATCAAATACAATCAAACAGGACATAGGGTTTTACCTCCATTAAGAGGGCCCGAACCTGGGTAAACATTGTGTTCCCTGTGTCCCTTATTACCTTCGATCCTCAGAAGCACAGTTCGGGACCCCCTACCCGAGATCGGCCGGTTTTGACACTGACACCCATGTCCAAACGTAACTACTCACAAAGAATATTCATAATCAAGATCAGAGGAGTATTAATTATCATTAAGGATCTGAAAATATAATCTGAGTGGATATATATATCCGGATCTCTCCAACACATAGACCTTGCCAAAAGAAAAAAGTATAAAAAGGAAAGGTGATGATCACCATGACTCTTGTATAAGGGTAGAAGATGAAAGTCAGAGATAGCCCCTTCGCAGAGGGAAGCAGAGGTTGTCATGCGCTTTTATGGTTGGATGTATAAAATCTTAGTGCAATAGAACATCACTTTATATTGCCACTTGTAATAAGGATGTTTATTATGCAGTCTGTCGCTTTTATTTCCTCCAAATCACAAGTTCGTATAAAGCTTATTTCTTCACACTAATAAATCATACTTGTTTAAAGAGCATTTTTTATTGATTGCACCGATGACAACTTACTTGAAGGATCTTACTCAATCCATAGGTAGGTATGGTGGACTCTCATGGCAAAACTAGGTTTAGGGATGTTTGGAAGCACAAGTATTATCTCTACTTGGTGCAAAGAATTTGGCTAGCACGAGAGCGAAAGGCAAGATCAACATGTTGGATGGTCCATGACAATATAACTTCTATTCGGATATAAGAAAATATAACCCATTATGTTATCTTCCATGTCCAACATCCTCTTTTTAGCTTGTCATATTTTAATGAGTGCTCACAATTACAAAAACATGTTCAAGATATGTAACATCCCAAATTTCCAATTTGGAATGTTATGCATTAGATCATCATTGCATATCATATTTCTTTGCATTTTGGCTTGATCCTAGAAATTCCATGCAACTCAAGGACCCACAGAGAGAGTTGGGGATTTCATTATTTTCATATTTGAGTTTTCTCAAATTTTGAAAACAGGATCGTTTGATTTTAATTATTTTCTCTTCAAATATTTCTTTTATAAAAATAAAAAGAGAGGGGATAAAATGACTTCCCCAAAATAAAGAAATATTGGGGATTAAATGTTAAAATCAAATAATATTTTATTCGGAGCTTTTATCGCTATTTTATTTGAATTAGGAAAAATATGCGTTTTTCAAAAGTGCATTAAAAGACCAAATAAATGTTCACCTTGTCCGCTAGATTTTTAGAGGACGAGGAAAATTTATTTTAGGATTTTTGGAGTCCGTTTAGTATTTCTTTTCTTTATTTTTCCGAGCGGAATTATTTAGAAAAAAGTCAACCGACCTAACCGGGTCGTGCCCGACCTGGACTCTAGCTCGGCCGACCTTTAAAGGCGCGAGGCCCGAGCGACCGAGCCACCTGAAACCCTAGAGCCAGCCCCGCCCCGCCCCGGAGCCGCCACTGCCGCCGCTGCTGCCAGCCGCCGGCACGCGCCGCTCGCCACCGCCCCCCGCCCACCGGAGTTGCCGCCCTAGAGCCGGAGTTCCCGCCGCCGCCGTCATCACGAACGCCGAGGTAGCCGCCGGTTATTTTAAACCGACCGGTTTTATTTCGAAAACCAAGATTCATTTTTTTGTTTAGATCATTTCGGTTTTTCCGTCGGTTTATTAATTTAGCGAATGCCCGTTCATACGGTCATTTTAATGAATGGTTTTCATCCGCTAACCGCAGACAACGAACGTTCGTTCGTTAGCCTATTCGTCAGTTTTCTTTTTTCTAGGGTTTTTTCGCGATTATTTTCAATCGTGATTTCTGCTCTAATCTTCGTTCTAGTATAACTTTTCGCTCGTTAGTCGGAATCAGGCGATTCAAGCGCCTAGATCTTCGTCTCGAAGCCCTCTTTCTGTTTAACCAACTTGAACAAGTTTTTGATAGTGTAAAATTTTACTTTAGTTCAGATTAGTAAATGGATGTTGTTTCTTTCGCAGTTTGAGTTTCGTTGCTTCGTTTGATTTATTCTTTTTGCAAACCGGAGTTCTTAAGTTGAACTTTCTGTTTAGATCTCTTATTTGAGTTTTACCCATGCTTCTAGTTGAGTGCTTATTGTAGGCTTGTTTGTTTGCGATAGAGTACCCGGAGTGCGAAGCGTGCTACTACGAGTCTCTAGGTTTCACGGAACATCAGCATGGCAAGTAACACTTTGATCATACCTCTTTACTACCCAGTTTTATTCCATTAGATCAATCCTCAAACAATTGCATGATTAGGATCTGATTAAATTGTGGGTTTTGGGAAGTAGTTGAGGTAGTACCTATTCACCTGTTTATTTTCAAACCTTGGGAGTTACTTCTACGTTGCTTATATTGCTATGCTATGCTTGTAGACGTGGATTGGGTTTGAGAGTATTCATGACAGATGTGAGTTTGCTAATTAATGGTTTGACTTAAGGTGGCAACTTGAATACACATCTGGGTGGATTGCTTGTGGGCACCTGGAGAACCCAGTGTTGTCCTAGGATATCCCTGAGGACCTGTGTGATCATCCTACGGCCCGCCACCTAGGCTCAAAGGGATCATAAGATTATTCATGCTAGAAAGTTCTATGTGCAACCACAAGCTATTATGGGCTCTAGCATAGTTGAGTAAGTTGCGTGAAGCTCTTGAAGAGGTAGACTAGCAGATGTAGTGGGTTGTAGGAGGTATAGTCTACCCAGACTAGAGAGTTAATGCTTCAGAAAGACTGTGTCTTGAATCTCCGACCATGGATGTATTCGATTCTTGTGGGGAAAAGTGCGCAAACCTCTGCAGAGTGTATAAACTAATCATGGTTAGCCGTGTCCCCGGTTATGGACATCTTGAGTATCTGGTTCTTGGATTATCATGATTGATCTCATCACTCTTAATATATTTTGATGGGGTTTAATGATGATGATTAATTGGGATTGAGTTGGAGGAACCTTCTGAATGATTAACAATTATCATGATAGTTAAATAAATTTATTCCGTTGTTGTAGGAAAAAAATGGCTTTTTGCAAAAACTTATTAACCATACAGCCTCCACCAGCCAAATATGCATGTAGTGATAGCAATTATTTTGTTCATTATTCCTCTTGTGTTTCTTTGCCAGCATATTCCATGTGATGACCTGTTTCGGGCTGCAACGTTCATGTTGCAGACTTTTCAGACGACGAGTAAGGAGCCATAGGTCGTTGTCTTTCACTCAGTGATGCTGTTGGAGTTGATGGACTCACTTTATCTTCCAAGCCTTCCGTTGTTATCTATTTAGATGGCCTTAAGCCGTATTTATTGTTTTATATTCTCTTTTGAGACATTCGATGTAATAAGTGTGTGATTGCTACTCTGTTATAAATCCTCAAGGGTTGCGTGTGTCAGCATTACTGATCCAGGGATGACACTAATGCATAGAGATCAGACTGTTTGAGGTCTGGTTGCTACAAGATGGTATCAGAGCACACGCTGACTGTACGACACGACCACTAAGCTAAAACCCTAGACCGCCACTCTCTTCTCATTTCTGACTCCTCTCCCTTTTCTACTCTTTAGGATGGCGGACACGAGGAACAAGTTTGCACAACCGGATGAGGACACACCCTTTGGACGACCCTTGAAGGAAGTCACTAAGCACCTGAACATTGGAATACCAAGATTCACCGGGACCTACAACGCCACTTTACCAGAAGAGGAGCGCTGGATGATCCAAGTTCAAGTTCCGGGAAGGATGTTCATGCCAGTCACTGAGCCCATAGAGTTTTCCTTTGATGCACCCACTTGGAGCCTGGGCAAGAGCATGGCATCCCACATCACCATGGGACACATTGGAGAAGTTTACCACAAGGATCTCACGGATACTATCTACCAGATTTGTGGGCGCCGAGATGATCAATGGGAGATGATCAACACCAGGAAGGATAGATCTATTGCAGCCTTCATCCAGGAGTTAAACCAGCACATTCGTCGCCAGGAGAACAAGATGTGCGCATGCATGATAGATCTGAAGAAGGCAATGACCAGGATCACCGAGCTTGAAGGGGAACTTAAGGCTACACGCGATGATTATGAGGAGGAAATAACTGTGCTAGTGGAGAAGAATGATGATCTGAAAAGGAAGCTAGGAGTATTCATGGGAGACCCTGCACCAGGAGGAGAAGATGACAATTCCACTTGCCCAGAGAACTACATCATCACCGACGACACCGACTCAGACCCTGACTATAGCGATGATGATTTTGTTGATGAAGCTGGAGCAGATATTATGGAGTCTTCCACCGATCAATATTTCTAGTCGACCACCATATCAGCAGTAGAATTCCACCATGTAAATAGTTTAGTCCGAGCACTTTTGTAACGATAGTTAGACCGATTGTACACCCTTGTTTGAATAGATTGAAGTGATATGATTGTGTTTGTCTCATGTGCATATGGGTAGTGTTTTCCCCCTAGACCCCATTCTACTCTATTTTCTCATCTTTTATAAAAGCATCAGATGCCTCCGAGACGCGACAATGGATTTGCTTTCCCACCGGAGCTCACCTAGTTGATCCAGCAGCAGAATGCATTGATGCAGATACTAGTCCAGAATCAGAATTAGGGGAACAACAACAATAACAACAACCCGCCACCACCACCTGTTTATCACTTAGCCCGTTTTCTAAGGATGAATACGCTGGTGTTCTCCAGTAGCACCGAGCCGATAGTTGCAGATGATTGGCTTCTCAAGATTGGAAGGGAGTTGACCATTGCAGGATGCACCGATGCGGAAAGAGTGCGTTTTGCCTCACATCAGCTTGATGGACCCGCAGTAGCATGGTGGGAGAATTACACTGTCACATATCCCATCGACACGGTTACATGGGACCAGTTTCAGCAAGCCTTTCGCACTGCCCATGTATCAGCAGGATCTATGGCCATGAAGAAGCGCGAGTTTTGCAACTTATGCCAAGGAGGACGCACCGTTGGCCAGTATGTGGATGACTTTAGTAACCTAGCACGTTATGCCTAGATGACGTTACTACGGATGCAGCTAAACAGGAGAAGTTTCTGGAAGGACTGAATGATGAGATGAGCATGCAGTTGATGGTAGCAACTTTTAATAACAACCAACAGTTGGTAGATAGAGCTCTCATGATTGAAGGGAAGCAACAGCAGATTGACAACCGTAAGAGGAAGTATGGACACAGGAAGTATAATTCTGGAGCTCAGCAGAGACCCCGTTTTACCCCAAACTCGGGGGACCCCTTGAACATAACCATGGAGGTCACAACCACAATGGAGGGATTTCACACAACCATAGTGGCCCTAGGAATGGAAATGGTAATGGAGGAACAAACGGCCAAAACCATACCAACCCAGCAACGCCCGCCAAGAAGGATCTAAGTCACGTTACTTGTTTCAAGTGCGGGAAGAATGGACATTATGCCACAGAATGTTCTGAAGCAAACAATGGAAATGGCAATGGAAGCTCTGGGAAGAAGCCCAACCCTTTCAACAGGGGACAAGTGAACCATGTTAGCGTGGAGGAGATTGAAGCGCAACCCGATGTAGTAATAGGTAAGTTTATGATTAAGTCATTTACTGCAATCGTTCTTTTTGATACTGGTGCGTCGCATTCATACATATCAAGGGGATTTGTGGATAGTTTAAACTGCCAACCCAAACCCTTAGGACACCCATGTTAGTAACCTCGCCAGGAGCGGAGTATATGGCTAGTCTTTGGTGTGATCGGTTACCATTAAGGATTGGTAACTACCTATTTCCCTCAGACCTAATAGTATTGGAGTCATAAGTACTGGATGTGATATTAGGCATGGATTGGTTATCGAAGTATGGCGGGAACATTGACTGCGCCAGTAAGTCGATTTCTCTTACCACCCCAGAAGGAAGAAGGATCAAGTATGTATCTAGGCATGTGCCGAATAGGACTCAAGTGAATTCCTTATCAGGGGTTGTACAGGAGGAAGTACCAGTAGTGAAGGATTTCCCGGATGTATTTCCAGAAGAGTTGTCAAGCATGCCACCGGATAGGGACATTAAGTTTTTGATTGAGCTTTTGCCAGGCACAGGGCCAATATCTAAGAGACCGTACCAGATGCCCGCAAAGGATTTAGAGGAAATTAAGAAGAAGATCAACGAGTTACTGGATAAAGGTTATATTCGCCCAAGCTCGTCACCTTGGGGATCACCATTACTTCTAGTGCAGAAGAAGGATGGATCGTTGAGGATGGTTGTTGATTATCGAGGATTGAATGAGGTGACGATCAAGAACAAGTAACCACTGCCGATGATCAATGATTTGTTTGACCAGCTGCAAGGAGCTAAGGTGTTTTCCAAGATCGATCCACGATCAGGGTACCACCAGCTGAAGATTAGAGAGCAGGATATACCTAAGACAACTTTTACCACAAGGTACAGGCTATATGAGTATACCTTTATGTCATTTGGTCTGACTAGTGCACCTGCCTATTTTATGAACATGATGAACAAGGTGTTTATGGAGTTTTTGGATAAGTTCATCGTGGTGTTCATTGATGATATTTTGGTCTACTCGAAGAATGAAGAGGAGCATAAGGAGCATTTGCGTTTGGTACTTGGAAAGCTCAGAGAACATCAGCTATACTCCAAGTTCAGCAAGTGTGAGTTTTCGTTGAAGGAAGTTGGATTCCTCGGTCATGTTATATCCGGAGAAGGAATAGCCGTAGATCCTACTAAGGTCATCACCGTGACAAATTGGGAAGCACCCACATCAGTTGGAGAGATCCAGAGTTTTCTTGGATTCGCAGGATACTACCGGAGGTTCGTTGAGAATTTCTCAAAGATTGCAAAGCCCATGATGGAGTTGTTGAAGAAGGACACCAAGTTCAAATAGACTGAGGAATGTGAGGCCAGTTTTCAGGAGTTGAAGAAACGCTTGGTTACATCTCCAATGTTGGTTCTTCCAAATCAACGCAAGGATTACCAGATGTATTGCGACGCTTCTCGTCGAGGACTTGGAGCAGTGCTTATGCAGGAAGGAAGAGTTGTATCTGATGCCTCACGACAGCTTAAACCCCATGAGTTGAATTATGCTAACCATGATTTGGAGTTAGCAGCCGTGGTGCATGCGTTGAAGACATGGAGACATTTTCTCATCGGAAACCATTGTGAGGTGTACACAGATCACAAGAGTTTGAAGTATATCTCCATGTAGAAGGAGTTGAATCTCAGGTAAAGGAGATGGTTGGAGCTCATCAAGGATTATGATATGAAGTTACATTATCATCCTGGAAAGGCTAACGTAGTAGCCGATGTGTTGAGCCGCAAGAGTCATGTCAATACACTCATGACCGGAGAGTTACCCAAGGAGTTAGCAGAGGATCTTCGTGAGCTATGTTTGGAAATAGTTCCAAGAGGTTATGTAACAACATTGGAGATTCAGTCTACCTTGATGGATAAGATAAGGGAAGCTCAGAAGACGGACAAGGAGATTGCCGAGATAAAAGAGAGGATGAAGCCACCTGGGAACGAGAGGAAGACCTACGGAAGGATCACCCTCACCTATTTTCTAGCCAGCCTGAATCTCGAGGGCGAGATTCATCTTAAGGGGGGTAGGTTTGTAACATCCCAAATTTCCAATTTGGAAGGTTATGCATTAGATCATCATTGCATACCATATTTCTTTGCATTTTGGCTTGATCCTAGAAATTCTACGTAACTCAAGGACCCACGTAGAGAGTTGGAGATTTTGTTATTTTCATATTTGAGTTTTCTCAAATTTTGAAAAGAGGATCATTTGATTTTAATTATTTTCTCTTTAAATATTTATTTTATAAAAATAAAAAGAGAGGGGATAAAATTACTTCCCCAAAATAAAGAAATATTGGGGATTTAATGTTAAAATCAAATAAGATTTTATTCGGAGCTTTTGTTGCTATTTTATTTGAATTAGGAAAAATATCCATTTTTCAAAAGTGCATTAGAGGCCCAAATAAATGTTCACCTTGTCCGCTAGATTTTTAGAGGACGGGGAAAATTTATTTCAGGATTTTTGGAGTCCGTTTAGTATTTCTTTTCTTTGTTTTTCTGAGCGGATTTTTTTTAAAAGTCAACCCACCTAACCGGGCCGTGTCCGACCTGGACACTAGCCCGGCCGGCCTTTAAAGCCACGAGGCCCGAGTGCCCGAGCCACCTGAAACCCTAACGCCAGCCCCGCCCCGCCCTGGAGCCACCGCTGCCGCTGCCAACCGCCGACGCCGCCGCCACGCTCCGCTGCCGCTCGCCGCCGCCGCCCCGCTGCCCATCGGAGTTGCCGCCTCACCGCCGGAGTTCCCGCCACCGCCGTCGTCACGAACGCCGAGGTAGCCGCTAGTTTTTTTAAAACCGATCGGTTTTATTTCGAAAATCTAGATTCGTTTTTAGATCGATTCAGTTTTTTCGTCGGTTTATTTATTTAGTGAACGCCCGTTCATACGTTCGTTTTAACGAACGGTTTTCACCCGTTAGCCATAGACAACGAACGTTCGTTCGTTAGCCTTTTTGTCAGTTTTCTTTGTTCCAGGGTTTTTCCGCGATTATTTTCGATCGCGATTTCTGCCCTATTCTTTGTTGTAGTATAACTTTTCGCTCGTTAGTCGGAATCAGGCGATTCAAGCGCCTAGATCTTCGTCTCGAAGCCCTCTTTCTGTTTAACCAACTTGAACAAGTTTTTGCTACTATAAAATTTGAGTTTAGTTCAGATTATAAACGGATCTTGTTTCTTTCGCAGTTTGAGTTTTGTTGCTTCATTTGATTTGATTCTTTTTTAAACCGGAGTTCTTAAGTTGAACTTTCTGGTTAGATCTCTTATTTGAGTTTTACCCGTGCTTTTAATTGAGTGCTTATTGTAAGCTTGTTTTTTTGCAATAGAGTACCCGGAGTGCGAAGAGTGCTACTACGAGTCTCTAGGTTTCACGGAACATCAGCAAGGCAAGTAACACTTTGATCATACCTCTTTACTACCTAGTTTTATTGCATTAGATCAATCCACAAACAATTGCATGATTAGGATCTGATTAAATTGTGCGTTTTGGGAAGTAGTTGAGGTAGTACCTATTCACCTGTTTATTTTCAATCCCTGGGAGTTACTTCTACGCTGCTTATATTGCTATGCTATGCTTGTAGATGTGGATTGGGTTTGAGAGTATTCATGACAGATGTGAGTTTGCTAATTAATGGTTCAACTTAAGGTGGCAACTTGAATACACATCTGGGTGGACTGCTTGTGGGCACCTGGAGAACCCAGTGTTGTCCTAGGATATCCTGGAGGACCCGTGTGATCATCCTACGGCCCGCCACCCAGGATCAAAGGGATCATAAGATTATTCATGATAGAAACTTCCGTGTGCAGCCACAAGCTATTATGGGCTCTAGCATAGTTGAGTAAGTTGCGTGAAGGTCTTGAAGAGGTAGACTAGCAGATGTAGTGGGTTGTAGGTGGTATAGTCTACCTAGAGTAGAGAGTTAATTCTTCAGAAAGACTGTGTCTTGAATCTCCGACCATGGATGTATTCGAGTCTTGTGGGGAAAAGTGCGCAAACCTCTACAGAGTGTATAAACTAATCATGGTTAGCCGTGTCCCCGGTTATGGACATCTTGAGTATCTGGTTCTTGGATTATCATGATTGATCTCATCACTCCTAATATAATTTGATTGGGGTTAATGACGATGATTAATTGGGATTGAGTTGGAGGAACCTTCTCAATGATTAACAACTACCATGATAGTTAAATAAGTTTATTCCTTTGTTGTAGGGAAAAATTGGCTTTTCGCAAAAACTTATTAACTATACAGCCTCCACCAACCAAATATGCATGTAGTGATAGCAATTATTCTGTTCATTATTCCTCTTGTGTTACTTTGCCAGCATATTCCATGTGCTGACCCATTTCGGGCTGCAACATTCATGTTGCAGACTTTTCAGACAACGAGTAAGGAGCCATAGGTCGTTGTCTTTCACTCAGTGATGCCGTTGGAGTTGATGGACTCACTTTATCTTCCAAGCCTTCCGCTGTTATCAATTTAGATGGCCTTAAACCATATTTATTGTTTTATGTTCTCTTTTGAGACATTCGATGTAATAAGTGTGTGATTGCTTCTCTGTTATAAATCCTCAAGTACTGTGCGTGTCAACATTATCGATCCAGGGATGACACTGATGCACAGAGATCAGATTGTTTGAGGTCTGGTCACTACAAGATAGTATATTTATATGGGAAGCCTCTATTTATTTATTACTTCCTATTAATTGCAACAATGGCCAAAACTATGTTTGTCAACTCTCAACAACTTTTATTCATCATACTCTTTATATGTGAAGTCATTACTCTCCATAAGATCAATATATGATCTTTTTATTTCTTTTTATTTGTTCTTTTATTTAATTCCCTCAAGATCATAGCAAGAAAGCAAAGCCCTTATCTCAAAACTACTCTTTATTATATATCTCATGGACTCGATTACATAGAGGGAACAAAGAAAAACTCAAAGCTAGATCATACTAAAACTTTATTCTACTAGATCAAGACATAACCAAAAGGATCGAACTAAGAAAAGCGATAAAGATAAAGATGTGATGGTGATACGATACCGGGGCACTTCCCCAAGCTTTGCAGTTGCCAAGGGGAGTGCCCATACCCATGTATGTAGATCTATTTCTTTGGAGGTGGTGATGTGATATTCTTGGCGATGATGACTCTTAGGATATGACTAGCAAACATGCCCATGCGTTGCAACGGAAGAAGAAAGAAAATCACATTGCTTTAACTTATGGTTCAAGATGTCACAGGTCCACGCCATTTATTTTCAATACGGCGCGAAAACAACAATAGGCATCACTGTTCTCAGCATAGGAGGAGACAAACATGGAGCCGAGTGTGTTGCCTAGGTACTGTTGTGTGTGAGTGAGGGGTGGGGGTTGAGAAGGAAGTCGGAGCAAGTCCAACATCTCTCCTCAAGTCACTCTCTAATTCTCTATATAGGTACTCCCTTATAAGGATTCTCCCTAGTTTTTTAAACACCAGTGGCACCACTATACTTTAGTATTCCATATTTTATTAATTTTATGTATTCATCAGTGTAATACCCTACATTTTTAGTTCAATGATCAAATTATTGCTAGGTTACAGGACTAACAAATAAAATAAACAACCAACCAAAAAAAATATATGTTGACATACGAAAGAAATAGCCAAGAATAACATTTTCTGCAGCAGTGCATACATATTTTTTTTCTAGAAGAACCTCGTTCGAGGACAGGGTTCCTGCAGTTCATTAAGAAGAAGGGAAATTCCCTGTTTATAAGAAAAGCCAGACCAAAAACTAAACATTTTCATTTTATTAGAAAACCCGAGCGAAAACCTAAAACCTAAAAACACAAAAGAACACACATCTAGCAAGTAGTGGTTACTAAACAAAATCTAGCATTGAGAAATGAATAGTATTTTTGTCGCAATCAAACCCTACATAAATATCTACGACAACCAAGTATAATCAGTCAGAAACACGAATAACAGCAGGCTCCCGATCTCTCTCACTCTCTCTACTACTCTCTTATTTTCTCTCCCAAGACAACACGCAACAACAGCAGCATATGCATGCACATAGTAGCAGCATCCTCAATTTCCCTCCTTCTATTGACCCTGACTACTACTCTCTACAGCAGCAAACCTTGAATTGTTGGCCACCACATCCACGTCAATCATGGCTAGCTGCACATCTCGCTGTCTAGTCTGACCGCTACACACTTGCACCACCGTCCTACCTCTCTCTCCACCGCCTCTCTCTCCCGCAGGCACTCGCACATCATTGCACCAACTTCTCCCCGTCGCACACGCATCTAGCAGATCAACTATCTATAGAAAATCAAGATTCTTGGAGCTCACACAACATTAAGCTTATCTGGCGAATTAGAAGCAGCAAACACTGGAAGCATGTTGCGTGTTCAGGCCCTTCCCTGTGTGACAATTGACATTAAAAATCATGATCTATTCAACCAATATCCCTAAATCGTATACCGTAAGAAAATTCCGTAAATCAGGATCATGAGGGACTTTGGATTCTACTCAATATCCATAAGGACCAGCACAAAGAGCAACATGTGAAGGCATTGAACGGCATACCTTGGGTCATTGGGTGTACTAGAGTTTCCGCAAAGTCACCATAATGGAGATATTGAATGCTTCGGCCATGGCAATGTCGAGAGCGCAAACTTGCAATTAACCTGGGATTTCGGTCAAGGTTTTCAGACTTTTTACATGTGTCCTACACTTGAAGAATAGGCGGAGTGCATGTCGAGCATGTGAGCGTGCGCGAGCAGAGATCCTGTCTAAATAGACAAGGGATGACCTACAGCGCTAGCGCTAGCGATCAGCAAGTGAGGTAAGACACGGAGGCTTCATGGTGACGCGACCAGCAAAGTGATGTGTTGCACTTTGCCCTTTTTCTGTCTCTCATCGTCGGATGTACGGACGTTTATGGTAGCAAGCGGCATTGCATCACACTTTGCCTGGTCGATATGTGCGTCGGTGCATATTTTTGTAGGTCATGCATGGAGTGTAAAGCATGTTAGGTCAAATCGTTGGCGTGCGTGGAGTATAGACCGCGCTTGGAGGCCCTGTGAATTTTTACACCGGCATATGATTTCAATTGTATAATATTGGACACAAGTAAAATACGTCTGGATTACCTTTTCCGCCATGACGCCATGCTTGGATCAGAAACCTGGACCAGGACTTGTTTGCAAGACGCAAGATAAAAAACCGATCTCAGCAAACCAGGCGATGAACGACAAGCTCGAGATCAGGAAAGCCATTGACCTGATCTCATGAAAACGAGATGAATCTGTCCTCGGCTCCTCGCCGCCGGCGAGATTAATCCCGTCCACCAATCCGGGTGCCCCCAGGAGCAGCCGCCGACACCATTAACAGGCTGGATCTGAGGTGCCTCCGGACTCAATGTCCATGTCGATGGTGGTGGGCGAGGCCGACCATGAGGCCGGCGGAAGACCCTGTCGCCTGATCTTGCCTCCCTCGTATCTATCGCCCTCTCCTTTTCCTTTTTCTTGTGTTTGAACGCTGGCTGATCGCTAGGGAGTCAGTTTTTCAGCGAGATGAGATCGATCAGAAGCCGATACGAACGGGAAGCTGGAATTGTCGTATTAGTGTGGGACTTCGTCCCGCAACAGTTTCTTCCTTACATGTGAAGATCTTTTTTTCAAATCTCAACTGTCAATCTTTAAGGTTTACATAGAATTGACAGACATAAACCGATGACGTATGGAGAACTATCAAAGCTTCCTCCCTTTAATATTAGGTAATAGATTCTCTTCCTCAAGCTTATTAATTTGCTGCTTAAGATCCATTACTTCTTTGCGAAGTTTATTGGTGAAAGATAGAGCTCCATCAACCCATGGATGTTTCCTTGTCGCGGGAGAAAAGGCAACACCCTTTTTCATATTTCCGTAAGAGAGAAATCTAGCATTGGGAGGAATAACCGAATTTGGTATTGCTGAGTTCTGAAGTTCCTCCAGCATGAATCTGGTTTGAAGACAAGAGGTAACTTCTTGATCCTCCTCCATGGCATCCACTCTTTTCAAGTCATCCTCCATCTCTTCCTCTGTTGCTGGCCCAAAGTGGTTAGCAGCGCTGTATGCTCTTGGGCCTGGTGCCGAGTGAGATACCCGACTCTCCCTGACCGACTCTTGCGAAGACATCTTGCTCCAAATCTGATGCAGAAACAACTCAAAACAAAAATAGAAGATTTTGCCATCGTACAGTGATCAAAACCTT
The DNA here is from genome assembly GCF_002162155.2 of Triticum dicoccoides. Lineage (NCBI taxonomy): Eukaryota > Viridiplantae > Streptophyta > Magnoliopsida > Poales > Poaceae > Triticum > Triticum dicoccoides. Next base: position 272,450,849 of record NC_041390.1, on the reverse strand, counting down.
CAGGAGATTATATAATGAATTTTTACCGACCAAAAGTAGTATCGTGCAAGAAAATTGGGTCCGGAGGGCACATGAGGTGGCCACAAGGTTGGGGGGCACGCCCAGGGGTGTAGGGCGCACCCTCCACCCTTGTGGTGGCCTTGTGTCTCTTTCGTACTACTTTTAATTTTTCTAATTTTTTAAATATTCCAAAAAGGAGAAAAATTATCATTGGAAACGTTTTGGAGTCAGTTTACTTTATGTACCACATACCTATTCCTTTTTGGAGTGTGAAACATTCTGGAAAGTGTCCCTTATGTACTCCTCCGGTGTTACGGTCTCAATTATATTGGTCTTAACATTTATGCGAGTACCTGAGATGTAATGTTTGATTCTTTGACCGTTTACCACCCTCGGATTTGTGCCTTTGGCATTGTTGATTTTTATGATGCCGAAACGATAGACCTCCTCAATAATGTAAGGACCTTCCCATTTAGAGAGAAGCTTTCCTGCAAAAAACTTAAACGTGAGTTGTATAGCAAAACATGATCACCTACATTAAACTCACGCTTTTGTATCCTTTTATCATGCAATCTTTTAACCTTTTCTTTGAGCAACTTGGCATTCTCATAGGATTGGGTTCTCCATTCATCAAGTGAGCTAATTTCAAATAAACTCTTCTCACCGGCAAGTTTGAAATCATAATTGTGCTCTTTAATAGCCCAATATGCCTTATGTTCTAGTTCAAGAGGTAAGTGACATGCTTTTCCATAAACCATTTTATACGGAGACATACCCATAGGATTCTTATGAGTAGTTCTATAAGCCCATAATGCATCATCAAGTTTCTTAGACCAATTCTTTCTAAATCTATTAACACTCTTTTGAAAAATTAATTTGATCTCTCTGTTGCTCAATTCTACTTGACCACTAGACTGAGGATGATATGGAGATGCGATTCTATGGTTAACATCATGCTTGGCAAGCATTTTATGGAAAGCACCATGAATAAAATGTGAACCACCATCAGTCATTAAATATCTTCTACCCACTTAGTAATGTAATCAATAGCAACTAAAATATGTGTATACCCATTAGAGGAAGGAAAAGGTCCCATATAATGAAAGCCCCAAACATCAAATGGTTCAATAACAAGTGAATAGTTCATAGGCATTTCCCGACCTCTACTAATATTACCAATCCTTTGACATTGATCACAAGACAAGACCAACTTACGAGCATCCTTGAAGAGAGTAGGCCAATAGAAACCGGATTACAATACCTTATGTGTAGTTCTATCTCCAGCGTGGTGTCCTCCGTAAGACTTAGAGTGGCACTTGTGTAGGATCTGTTCCTGTTCATGCTCAGATACACAACGTCTAATAACATCATCTACTCCTTCTTTATAAAGGTGTGGGTCATCCCAAAAGTAATGTATTAAATCATAGAAAAACTTTTTCTTTTGCTGGTATGTGAAACTAGGTGGTATAAATTTAGCAACAATATAATTTGCATAGTCATCATACCATGGAGTATTAAGAGAAGCATTTATGACATTTAGTTGCTCATCAGGAAAGCTATCATCAATAGGTAGTGGGTCATCAAGAACATTCTCTAACCTAGACAAGTTGTCTGCAATGGGGTTCTCAGCTCCTTTTCTATCAATAATATGAAAATCAAATTCTTGTAGCAAGAGAACACATCTAATAAGTCTAGGTTTACCATCTTTCTTTTCCATAAGATATCTAATGGCAGCATGATTAGTGTGAACAATTACTTTGGAATCAATAATATAAGGTCTGAACTTATCACTTGCAAATACAACTGCTAAAAATTATTTTTTAGTGGTAGCATAATTTCTCTGGGCACTGTCTAGAGTTTTACTATGATACTGAATAACATTTAATTTCTTATCAACTCTTTGTCCTAGAACAACACCAACAGCATAATCACTGGCATCGCACATAATTTCAATGGGTAAATTCCAATCAGGTGGCTGAACAATAGGTGCATAAATCAAGGTTTTCTTAAGTATTTCAAATGCTTCTACACAATCATCATCAAAAACAAAAGGAACATCTTTTTGTAAGATATTAGTGAGAGGCCTAGAAATTTTAGAGAAGTCCTTAATAAACCTCCTATGGAAACTGGCATGACTGAGGAAACTTCCTATACATTTGATATCTTTAGGATACAACATCTTTTCAATAGCATCTACTTTACCTTTATCAACTTCAAAGCCTCTTTCAGAAATTTTATGCCCCAAGACAATACCTTCATTAACCATAAAGTGGCACTTCTCCCAATTGAATACAAGATTAGTTTCTTCACATCTCTACAAAACTCGATCAAGATTGCTTAAGAAATCATCAAAAGAAGTTCCGTAAACGGAGAAATCATACATGAAAACCTCAACAATCTTTTCACAAAAGTCAGAGAATATAGCAGTCATACATCTTTGAAACGTAGCAGGTGCATTACATAAACCAAAAGGCATATGTCTATATACAAATGTAACAAAAGGGCAAGTAAAAGTGGTTTTCTCTTGATCATCTTTTGACACTGGTATTTGAGAGAAACCATAATAACCATCTAGAAAGTAAAAAATGCATACGTTTGGATAATCTTTCTAGCATTTGCTCAATAAAAGGTAGATGGTAATGATCTTTTCTAGTTGCTTTATTTAATTTGCAGAAATCAATGACCATTCTATAACCTATAACAATTATTTGTGGAATCAATTAATTCTTATCATTAGGAACAACATCAATACCTCCCTTCTTAGGGACACAATGAATAGGGCTTACCCATTGACTATCAGTAATAGGATAAATTATACATGCCTCTAGAAGCTTTAGTATTTCATTTCTTACCACTTCTTTCATCTTAGGATTTAATCATCATTGATGATCAACAACCAGTTTAGCATCTTTCTCCAATTTAGTTTTGTGCTGACATAGAGTGGGACTAATGCCCTTAAGATCACCGGGAGTATATCCAATAGCGACATGGTGCTTCTTCAGAGTTTTCAATAATTTCTTTTCTTCATGCTCTGAAAGGTTAGCACTAATAATAACAGGATATATCTTCTTTTCATCAAGATAAGCATATTTCAGAGTATCAGGTAATTGTTTAAGCTCAAACATGGGATCACCCTTAGGTGGAGGAGGATCCCTAAGGATTTCAACGGGCGAATTATGTTTCAAAATAGGTTCTTGATTGAAGAATACTTCATCTATTTCCCTTCTTTCATTCATAAACATATAGTTTTCATGGTCTAACAAATATTGTTCTAAAAGATCAGTAGGAGGTGCGACAATAGAAGCAAGACCAATAATTTCATCCTTACTAGGCAATTCTTTATTATGGGGTTGTCTATGAAATTTAGAGAAATTAAAATCACATGGCATATCCCCTAAACCAATAGTAACAATGTCTTTCTGGCAGTGTATCTTTGCATTAACGGTATTCAAGAAAGGTCTACCAAATATAATGGGACAAAAATTATCTTGTGGGAACCAAGAACAAGAAAATCAGCAGGATATTTTATCTTCCCACACAAGACTTCAATATCTCTAACAATCCCAATTGGTGATATAGTTTCTCTATTAGCAGGCTTAATAGTAACATCAATATCTTCTATCTCAGCAGGTGAAATATCATTCATAATTTATTTATATAAGGTATACGGAATTGCACTCACACTAGCACCCACATCACATAAGCCATGATAACAATGGTCTCCTATTTTAACAGAAACAACTGGCATGCCAACAATAGGTCTATGTTTATCTTTAGTATCGGGTTTGGCAATTCTAGCAGCTTCATCTTAGAAATAAATAACAAGCCCATCAAAATTATCAACCAAGAGTTCTTTAACCATAGCAATACTAGGTTCAACTTTAATTTGTTCAGAGGGTTTGGGTACTCTAATATTATTTTTGTTAACCACAGTTGAAGCTTTAGCATGATCCTTTATTCTAACACGGAAAGGTGGTTTGTCAATATAAGCAATTGGAACAATAGGATCAACATTATAAGTAATAGTTTCTTCTTCAACTTTAATAGGTTCTACTACATTAACTTCAATGGGAGGATGATATTTAAGCCACTTCTCCTTAGGGAGATCAACATGAGTAGCAAAAGATTCACAAAAGAAGCTACTATTTCATAGTTAAGTCCATATTTAGTGCTAAAATCATGAAAAGCATCGGTATCCACAAAAAATTTAACACAATCAAACTTAAGGTTTATACCTGACTCCTTACCTTTGTCGAGATCCCAATCTTCAGAGTTGCGTTTAATTCTTTCCAATAAATCCCATTTGAATTCAATATCCTTCTTCATATAGGAACCAGTGCAAGAACTATCGAGCATGGGTCAATCACTATGAGAAAGCCGAGCGTAAACTTTTTGAATAATAATTTCCCTTGAGAGCTCATGATTGGGGCATGAATATAACATTAACTTAAGCCTCCCCCAAGCTTGAGCGATACTTTCTCCTTCACGAGTCCAAAAATTATATATATAATTCCGATCATGATGAACCAGATGCATAGGATAAAACTTCTGATATCAGTTGTCGTTCCATGATCCAATACCATCCAATAGTCCTATACCATGTCAATGCATTTCCCTTCAAAGATAAAGGGAAGACCTTCTTCTTGACAACATCCTCGGGCATACCAGCAAGCTTAAATAATCCACACACTTCATCCACATAGATTAGGTGCATATCAGGGTGTAATGTTCCATCTCCTACATAAGGATTAGCAAGCAGTTTCTCTATCATACCCGAAGGGGTTTCATAATAAATATTTTCAGTAGGTGCAGTAGGTTGAGGAGTAGCTAATTGTGGTTCCGTTCGTGGTGAATATACCCCGAACAAACCCCTCAAAGGATTATTTTCCATAGTAACAAGTGACCGTAAATTCCAGCACACTATATAAATGTTTCCTTACCAAATTCCACTTAACAAAGGCGCTTCACTCCCTGGCAACAGCGCCAGAAAAGAGTCTTGATGACCCACAAGTATAGGGGATCTATCGTAGTACTTTCGATAAGTAAGAGTGTGGATCCCAACGAGGAGCAGAAGGAAATGACAAACGGTTTTCAGCAAGGTATTCTCTGCAAGCACTGAATTTATCGGTAACAGATAGTTTTGAGATAAGATAAATTGTAACGGGTAACAAGTAAATAAAGTAACTAAGGTGTAGCAAGGTGTCCCAATCCTTTTTGTAGCAAAGAACAATCCTGGATAAACTCTTATATAAAGCAAAGCGCTCCTGAGGAAACATGGGAATTGTTGTCAAGTTAGTTTTCATCATGCTCATATGATTCGCGTTCGTTACTTTCATAATTTGATATGTGGGTGGACCGGTGCTTTGGGTGCTTCCCTTCCTTGTACAACCCTCCCACTTATGATTAACCCCATTCGCAAGAATCTGCAACTACGAAAGAAGTATTAAGGTAAACCTAACCATAGCATGAAACATATGGATCCAAATCAGCCCCTTACGACGCAACACATAAACTAGGGTTTAAGCTTCTGTCACTCTAGCAACCCATCATCTATTTATTACTTCCCAATGCCTTCCCCTAGGCCCAAATAATGGTTAAGTGTCATGTAGTCAACGTTCACATAACACCACCAGAGGAGAGACAACATACATCTCATCAAAATATCCAACGAATACCAAATTCACAGACTTCTCCCATGTCCTCAGGAACAAACGTAACTACTCACAAAGCATATTCATAATCAAGATTAGAGTAATTATCATTAAGGATCTGAAAATATAATCTTCCACTAGATAAACCAACTAGCATCGACTACAAGGAGTAATCAACACTACTAGCAACCCACAGGTACCAATCTGAGGTTTTGGGACCAAGATCGAATACAAGAGATGAACTAGGGTTTGGGAGGAGATGGTGCTGGTGAAGATGTTGAAGGAGATTGACCCCCTGTCGATGAGAGGATCGATGGTGATGACTATGGCGATGATTTCCTCCCTCTCGGGAGGATGTTTCCCCGGCAGAACAGCTCCGCCGGATCCCTAGATTGGTTCTTCCTAGCTTTCACCTCGAGACGGTGGCGCTTCGTCCCGAAAACTTCTTCTTGATTTTTTCAGGATGAAAGACACCATATAGCCAAAGATGGGCACCGGAGGC
>NC_041390.1:272440795-272444310 GCF_002162155.2 Triticum dicoccoides | reverse complement strand
TAGGGCGTGCCCTCCACCCTTGTGGCTGGCTGGTGGCCCCCCTCTGGTACTTTCTTTGCCCAGTATTTTTTATATATTCCAAAAACATGCTCCGTGAAGTTTCAGGACTTTTGGAGTTGTGCAGAATAGGTCTCTAATATTTGCTCCTTTTTAGTCCAGAATTCCAACTACCGAGGAGAAGGTGAAGCTTGCGTTTGAAAAAAGCAGTTGAGGACGCAAAAAAGCAGCCGAGGAGAAAAGTGAGTTGCTACAGTAGGCAGTCGATACAACTATACATGCCTGCAGAAATGATTTCGCTACTAACATGATGCCGGCTATTATCAACTTGATGAAGGAAAATCCAGAAAAGACGGTAGATGATTTCCCCATGCCTAGTTTCGTCGGGAGCAACTCGGTGAACAACACCACCACACCACACCTGCTCACGCAACCGTGCCTGCTCCTGCACCCGCACCCCCATCAGCACCCGCTTATAGCAGCCCATCCTCATTCTCTGGTGCGCTAGGCGGGCCTTCGTCTTTGGCTGAGCTTGATGCCCTCACGGTAATTACATGTCGCACCAACATATATCTAGAATGTTCCATTTTCATTGCCTTTCGGATGTTTTACACCGCAGACATGTGTTTGCAGGCCAACGAAACCTCGCGCACCATACAATACTTGATCAAAGGCCAGAAGGTGGATGTGGGAAGGGCGATGATAACGAAGCCCTTAGAACTCATGTTCCATGGCTAGCCAATGCTCGGTGGGCACTTCAGGGTTACCTTGTCGAGTGTGAAATTGGGGCATGAGGATTTTCCTCTTCCAGTACGGCTAGGGGGAGAGGACGATGAGACCCCACCGTGGATTGGAAACTGTAAGGGTTGGGTGCTGCTATGGCCGAAGAATCTTCTTCGTCTGGAGCCGGCCGAGGGCACACCAATAACCACATATCAACAAGTAGGTACGAACACCAGCACCCCGCCTACGCAATTACCAGTGTGTGTAGTGTAGGGTCAGAGCGGTGGACGGCGTGATGAAGGGGGTCCAATAGTGGCTGATGTAATCTCCCCCGTAGAACAAAGTATTTATGATGAGATGGAGGAGGACCCTCTTCGATTCCTCAATACAGGCGCCTATGACGGTGACATAAATATGATGTGTCAACCATATGATGACTCGGGCTATCAGCATGTTGATGAGGATATGGATGATCTGCCCATGCGAGAACGTCCTAGCAGGGATTGCAAGAAGTCTCTCTTCATGCAATCCTCACAGGACACGCCTGAAGATGCCGCCTCAACACATGCTCAACTAGCCGAGGGTCGTACAGTTCTTAGCCCGACAACACTGGGGCAGGGGTTAAGGAAGGGTCTGGAAGGTCAGCCCAAGAAAAAGGAGAGGAAGAGATAGGGGAAGAGAGGCTCTCCTGCCTACAAACAAGCCAAAGCACATAGAAGCCAGACGGCGGATTTTTAAGAGCGTGTACCTGTCAAAGGTGCGGCCATGTTTCATGTCACGGGCGAGCCAATGCTACTGCTGAAACCGCTGGGGGCAATATCAGGGGATCTCGGGAGACTGCAGGACCATGTGCTGTCGACTGAGAAAAGCCTACTAGCCTCGAAGGATCCAGGATATCCGACATACGTGGCTCGTGTGCCTAAGGGGAAATGCTATGTCGACACACGGCCCGCGGAGGTGTTCTTCCTGTGGTTTGAGCATATCTTCGAGATATTTCTGACAAGGCGGCTCGATTGTACAATCGTCCGCCTTTTGCGCTACATATGAGATCCGTCATGAAGAGAGAAGAAGTCTCGCAAATTTGTGTGGCGGATCCATACTACGTGCATGAGTCCTTGAGTCTCGGCGACTTTGAGCGTAAAACTGCTAGGGAGTACCTCAAAAACTTCATGGTACAGAATAAGGACCAGGGAATTGTCCTCCTGCCTTATCATCCAAAGTAAGTCAGTGTTGGAAAACCCTTTCATAAATTTCAATCATTCCTTCTCGCTCATATGGAGAATAATTTGAGGTGTTTTTCCCCGCAGCAACGAGCGCGCCATCCTTATCGTTCTTTACACGCGAGTCTCCCACATCGTGTATTTCGACCCTACTAGAAACTACGAGAAGAAGGACTACACCCACGTAATGAACATTCTAGATGATGCTCTCCAAGGCTTCAGCTTGAGGGCTGGTCACCTGTAGATCCGGAAACAAAGGAACAAGAAGATGGGTTTCTCGCATAAAACTAACTTCTGCTACACCCATGTCGCAAAACAAAGCAAGAACGATGATTCTACCTCCTCCATGTCATGATGGAGTTTAGAATGGATCACCAAAAGCTTCACATGACAAGCAGAACGATGATCATATCCACAAGTGGGTAGAATCTCATGGAGATGCAGATTATAAACTTAGAGATGACTTCTTTCGCATCCATAGGGACATTGCGACGATCGTCATGAAAGAAGTCGTCGAAGAGAAGGGGATGTTCCACCACGGCCCTATATCACAAGCTGACGTCCGAACTCGCATAGGCATGCAACATCGGGACCTCACGTCTGTAACATCCCAAAATTCTAAATTTTGGAATGTTATAATAAATAGATAGATTTGACTGATTGTTTGATTGATTGTCTGAAAGTGAGTGAATTCGAAACTTTTTGAAAGTTAAATGAGAGGGAATAAAAGGACTTTCCCAAACTTTCATTTTTGCTTTCTGATCTCCATGAATTCAAATTATTTTCAACGCAAAACCCTAGAGAGAAGATGACATGACTTCTTCCATTTAAAATGAAAGGGGTGTTTGAAAAATATTTGAATTCCATTGGGAAATAATTTCCTCTTCAGAAACTTTATGCAACTCAATAATTTTCACGAGAGAAGATAAAATGACTTCTTCAAATTATGAAATATGAGTTGGGAGTTTCAAAGGATCAATTTCAAGTCCTTTTGGAATTAATTTTCAATTTCGATTTATTTGAGTTTTATTCAAATTATTTTTCTCCAACAATAAAATATATGGAAATTAGGGTAACATGATTCCCTACATTAGAAAATTGGAGAAAAATTTATTTGAAATCATTTTGGTATTTTTAAAATGATTTTTACTGGATTTTAATAGACCAGTAGCACTCTTTGAATTATCAGAATTTGTGTGTATTTTATCTAATGCTAGAAAAATGTTCATGTTGAAGAAAAGCTTTTTCTGAAAATTTTGATATATTATATGCCTATATATATTTTTTAGTTATTTTGTTTTTATTATTTTAGTTCTCTGAAAAAAATATATGTTAAAAAAAATCTCTTTCCCAGGCCAGGCCACGGCCCAGTCAGCCGCACCGCCTCCCTCCACCCGAGCGGGAGACCGCCGCCGCCACGACTGCCGCCACCGACCTCGGCGTCCGTGCCAAGGTCGGGCACCGCTGCCCCCTCGCCCAAGGCGCTCCGCCCCGCCCCAATAAATAGGCCGCCGCCGCTGCCTCTCTCTCCACGCCGCCCCGCGCCGCATCCCGCGCCGCCGCCACCGCATCACG